>NW_022437059.1:3728656-3792145 GCF_009761245.1 Sapajus apella | reverse complement strand
GGCAAGCCATCAATTTTTAACCTCTACTAAGTGATAAAAAATGCTTGTAGGAAAACCAGTAACTTGTCGGGTGATGTGTGGACATCAGGAGGCTCGGGTTCTAATGCCAGTCCTGCTGTTCTTTGCTTTATGACCATGAACAGATTCATCTCTGCACCTCCTCTCTCTATAAAATATGGAGGTGGGACTAGGTGACCTGGAAAGGCCCTTCTCATTCTGATGTTCTGTGGTTTCAGGTGGAAGGCAGAGGGCCTCGGAGACCAGTTGTGAGTTAGGGAGGACTTAGAATCTGACGGGAAGAGGGCAGAGACAAGAGGCTCAAGAGAGTCAGGGCACCTGGGACCTGGGACCCCAGGATCTGAGGGTGTTGAGGAACAGGAGCAGGAATCCATAGTGGAAGTGGGGTCTGTGTATGGCGTCCTGGAGGGAGGAGCTGGTGACGGGCTTGCACTTTGCTGGGGGGAGGTGGAGGGGCTTACCACCAGGATATCGCCGCAGGATGAGCTTTCGGACCTCATCATAGATGAAGATGAGGAGGCTGTAGGGGAAGGCACAGAACCACCAGGTGACCCTGAAAGCAATGGAGGAGTGCGTCAGGATCGCCAGAGGTCGGCTCGGCAGCCATCACATAAAGGAGCAT
Source organism: Sapajus apella (assembly GCF_009761245.1). Classification (NCBI taxonomy): domain Eukaryota; kingdom Metazoa; phylum Chordata; class Mammalia; order Primates; family Cebidae; genus Sapajus; species Sapajus apella. The sequence goes on along the minus strand of NW_022437059.1, from coordinate 3,791,505 downwards.
TCAAACTGATGAGAACTTGGATCCTGGAGGGGGCTCAAGTCCCTGTACGACTACTCAGGCCACCCGAAAGGGACACTCACTTGAGTGGGTACATGCGGAGGGCCACACCCATACCCGGGCAGTAAGAGAGAAAGGCAGCCAATGCCGTCTCCTCCAGGAGCCCAAAAATCAGGATCTTGTTCCTGAAAGGCAAAGAAAGGAGGGTAGCAGGTGGAGGGGAATCAAGGAGGGAGGGATCCTGGGATACTCGTGGGGTGGAAGGGAAAGAGGAGAGAGAATTATAAATGACAAGTCCCATGTCTTCTTCCAACATCCTCTTCTCATGCCTTATGTAACCAAAGGAAGATGTTTCTTTTTCTGCTTACTGAGTTTACCTTTGAATGTTGTCTATTGCACATACATTCATTCATTAAATAATTGTTTTTAGGTGTTGGGTGACGTGTTCTGTATTGGAGACACAGTGGTCAATATGGGGCCCGTCTCATGCAACTCATGATCTTGTTATCATTCCAGGCACAGGGCCTGGGAAAGTGTTGTCTCCCCAGCAAGATGCTGGAAAGCTCCTTCAGTGCAGGCCCCATGTATGTCTTCCACCATCTCAGCATCCCCCACAGTTCCTGGTGGTGGTTTCATCATAGATATTTAATTCAGGGAATGTAAAGGGGATGCTCAATACATAAGTGGTTAATATCTGTTCACTATGTCAGAATTGGAAAGCAGGATAGAATGAGGAGGTTGTGAGGGCAGTCTCTGCAGTCAGACAGGTGGAGTCTCTTCCCAGTTCTGCCACTGACTAGCTTTGGATTGCAGGGAATGTTGGATTTCTCTGAGCCTCATGATCCTTCTTTATAAAATGGAGATTTTACCTTTTTATCAAAGGGTCACTGGGAAAATTATGGGAGATAATATGTGAAAAGCTCTGAAACATGGAAAATGTTCAGTCATATTATTACTGCACTTTTTTTTTGAGACAGAGCCTCACTCTGTCACCCAGGCCGGACAATTACAGGTCACTCTAACCTCCACCTCCTGGGCTCAAGTGATTCCCTTGCCTCACCCTCTCCAGTAGCTGGAATTACAGGTGCGTGCCACCACGCCCTGCTAATTTTTGTGTTTTTTTGTAGAGATGGAGTTTCACCATGTGCTCAGGCTGGTATCAAACTCTTGGGCTCAGGTGGTTCTCCTGCCTCGCCCTCCCAAAGTGCTGGGATTACGGGCGTGAGCCACTGTGCCTGGCCTACTCCATCCTTTGTATTCTTATACAAGGTGCCTCTTTATAAACGCTTGGTTTAAGCCAGTGATTTCCAAATTTTCACTCACTAAGGATCCCCTTATTTGCTTCTGTAAAGGCCACATTTAATGGTTTTTTATTTTTGTCTCTCAAGCTGCATTTGGGAAGAGGTAATGAATACATTTCCCCATTTAAAATTACTTAGAAATATCCATGGCTTCCAAACTGAACTGTGGATCAGCATTCGATCACTACTTCATGATATGTGTTCTCGGCTTTTGCCTGAGAATGAGTCAGAGTAAGCCTGGTTGTGCTCTCATAGGGGGGTGCTTTGCTTCCATAAAGCTTTTCAAAATAAGGCAAACAGCATCTCTGAGGATCCTCAATGGCCCAGGGACCTAAGGTGAGGCCTGCGGCGGTGTTAGTGCTCTTCCTCTGTACCCAGCCCGACTTTCATTTCCATCTTTCCTATTTGCCGCTAAGATGGGCTGGATGTTGCCAGTCTGGCCACGTTCCCACCTTCCTGTGTCACACATGCAGTGCACAGTAAGTCCGAAGCCCCAGAACTATACCCAATTTCTTAGACTCTCTGCTCCTTGTTCTCTTCAAATGGCATTTTTTCCATTAGTATTTTTTGCTTACTGGCATGTCCTTCCTTCATATTACCTTTATTTATCTAACAGACTCTTCACTTTTTTTCTCCCATGGACCTTAAGTGCTATTAACTTCACTTTGGCATCTTCTCCCCACCCTCCCCAGCCCCAAACTAAGAAACGATGACAAGCTCATTTGAGGAATCGTGGCCATTATTTACAGTAGGAGAAAATAAAAGGAACCAGCAGGATACCTTCGGCACTCAGCCACCACCCAGGCTGGAATCACGATCATTACTGAGTTCCAAACGTTGCCAGACGGTTTGGAAGCTGGGCTTCAGAGACAGATGTGGTGGACCCTTACCATCTTCGTGACCTTGGGCACATCATTTAGCCTGTTTGGGGCCTCTTATCCATGAGATGTAAACAATAATACCCACCTCATGGGGCTATCGTGAGGTTAAGGAATGTGTTAGGTGCTTAGCACACTGCAGGAAGGCACCGAGCCTGACCCTCAGCAGCACGCAGCCTCCAGCACCACAGTTCAGGGGCTATAAACTAGAGGAGGCCAGGGGAGGGCTGGGCACAGAAGACACTGGATTTAGGGATGGGCAAAGGATGTGGGCAGTGGCTCTCAAGTAGGAGATGGGGGAAGGAAGGGAGGGAAGTTGGAGGGAGATGATAGCAAAACGCATTTTAGGAGCAAAATTAGAACTCATTGGAAATAGTCACAGCGTTCGTTCCTCTCCTCTCTTCTATATGAAACCTATTTATGGATATACAGATGGAAGGTTAAAATCTGATGCCCCCCTTACATTTCTGGTCCAGGGCTGAGTTGGAAGCCTGGCCTGTGTGGATGGGTGAGTGTGCCCAGAGCCTGGGGGGTGGGTGGGTGCCGTCGGGGCGGGCACTCACTTCATGCCCTGCTGGAAGACTGAGTTGCGACGGGTCTTGCAGATGATAAGGTCAGCCCACTGCACCACCACGATGCTGGCAAAGAATGCTGTGTGGCAAGTGAACTCTACCACCTTCCGCTGCTCATAGGTCTGGAGGGAGAGAGCAGAGGGAGATGAGAGTGTCGGAGGAATAGGCAGGACCAGAACGTAGCATGCTTTCTCCTGATGCATCCCTAGCCCCAGTCTCAGCTGGCCACCACTGGTCACCCTTGCCAGGCATTCAGCTCCCCGCAGCTTCACACACGTGCACTGCATTTACACAGCACCACCCACCCACTCCTGTCCATAGCTGTCCTCCAGGTCGTTCATGGTCCGGTCATCCCAGTCGAGGCGGATTCCCAGCAGCCGTGATGGCAGGAAACCATTCTCTGCCAGGATCACAAAGTAGGTGAAGAAGCCACCCAGTGCCTGAATCATCCCTGTGGGTAGAGGGCCAAAGGCAGGGCCTGGGTCAGAGCAGGAAGCAGAAGCAAGGCAGCCCCTCAGGGCCAGAGATGGAGATCCCTGACCTTTGGGGAGCTGGCCCCTTTCCCGGAATTTTGCTTGGGGTTCATTCCTCTGAAAGCTGGGAAAAGAACCCTCTGGGGGTTCCCTCCCGAGCCCCAGGGCTTGGCGCACCGATCTGTCCATATGCCATGCTGATGAGCCTCTCATTCACCAGCTTGTCTGTCTGGGAGTTTCTCGGCTGCCGCTTCATGATGTCACTCTCAGCTGCCTCATAGGCCAAGGAGATGGCAGGGACCTGTGTGGGGTGGAAGTGGGGCAGGGAGGGCATTTGAAGGGACATGCGAGACGTCAGGAGCAATGGATGCTCAGCAGTGAAGATCTTTGACACAGTTAAACAAGCTTGTATTCAGACCCCATTGCCTTCCAGGCTCGGCCTGTCTCCTGTGACCCCAACAGCCGGGGAGCTGCCCCAGTGCACCTCTCCTCCCCACCACTGTGCCCTCACGGTTGCCTTGCCTGTCCGCTCTCCACTTCCTGCGCTCACCATATCTGTGCCCAGGTCAATGCAGAGGATGGTCACAGTGCCCAGAGGTAGGGGGATGTTGGCAATGATGAAGAGCAGGAAGGGGGTGATCTCGGGGATGTTGCTGGTCAGGGTGTAGGCGATGGATTTCTTCAGGTTGTCAAAGATCAGGCGGCCTGTGGGGAGGTTCTGAGGGCATCAGGGAGGTCAGAGGGACTCTTCCCCACCCCCAGCCCCTGAAGCATGGCTGCCTGTCTTCCTGAGAGAGAAAGATTTTGTGTTCAAGGGAAGTTAAAGCGGGCTGGGCTGCCTAGAGTCCTGGGATGATTCTTCAACTAGGGTAAAGGGACTGGAAGCAGAGGTGCTGGCTTCAGTATCCTGCAAGTGTCCCAGACCACACAGCTCCTCACCCTCCTCCACCCCCGTGACGATGGAGGCAAAGTTGTCATCCAGTAGGATCATGTCCGCCGCCTGCTTAGAGACGTCAGAGCCAGAGATACCCATGGCAATGCCAATGTCAGCCTTCTTCAGTGCAGGGGAGTCATTCACCCCGTCACCCGTCACGGCCACAATGGCTCCCTGGAAGGAAGACAGCCAGCACTTGAGGACAAAGACCCTGCCCAAGCCTGGCCCGTCTTGCGTCACTCCATGCTTGTTCTTGGACTGTCCCTGCCTCCCCAGTCCCTGCCTGCCGTCTGCCTGCCATGGCTGCGCTCACCTGCCTCTGACATCCCTCCACAATAATGAGCTTCTGCTGGGGAGATGTTCGCGCAAAGACAATCTCCGTGTGGTTCTTGAGGATCTCATCGAGCTGCTCCGACGTCATGTCCTTCAGGTCAGAGCCATGCACCACACACGCCTTGGCTTCCCTGGAGGGTGGGTGGGGCAGAGACGGCTGACCCCCTGCACCTGCACCAGCCCCGGCTGCCCCCACCTCTCCTCACCACCGAGGCCTGCAGTCTCCCTGCTGAGCTCAGTTCCCTGTTGCTTCACTTGTCCTGTCCTGAATACTCACTTTCCCCATATCTCTCTGAGGATGTGACTCTAAACCTTCACCATGGGATCACTGCAGTCGTAAATGCAGTTTGCTAGGCCCTGTCCTAGTTTCTTTACACACACCCCACTCCCACAGCAATGGAGATAGCACCCTAATTTTGTGGTGAGAAGATGGAGGCTCAGGACGGGAATGTGACATCTCCAAGGTTACACAGGTATTCAGTGGCACAGCCTGGACACAAGCTCAGGGCTGAGGAACCACTCACAGTAGTGTCAGATGTAAGGCCCATAAAGGTCCCAGAAGTGCTGTCCAGTACCCCCAGGGGACACCCAAGCCTCCTGGGCAAGAGGACGTGTTGATTGTGGGGGCAGGGACTTCCTGCAGAGGCCTCACCTGGGGTTGACTTGACTCACGGGAATGTTGAGCCGGGCCGCAATGTCCTCCACAGTCTCATTCCCCTCTGATATGATGCCCACGCCTTTGGCAATGGCCTTGGCTGTGATAGGGTGATCCCCGGTTACCATGATCACCTAGTGGGAAGGAGAGGAGACAAAAGGAAAGCAGTATTAAGGGCTTATCCCCCTCCTATTCCTCTCCCAAGGAAAGATAAAGCTAGATAACGAGATGTCTGGGGCTGGCAGATCCCAGTGGAAATAATGGCGTGTGTGTGTGTGTGTGTGTGTGTGTGTGTGGAGGGTGGAAGGGTGTGTGTGTGTGATGTGTGTGTTGGGTGTGGGGATTGTGTGTATGTGTGTGTGTGATGGGTATGTGTGGAGTGGGGATTGTGTGTATGTTTGTGTGGGATGTGTGTGGGGTTGGGATTGTGTGTGTGTGTGTGGGATATGTGGGGGTGGGGATTGTGTGTATGTGTGTGTGGGATATGCGGGGGTGGGGATTGTGTGTGTGTGTGATGTGTGTGTGAGGGGTGGGGTTTGTGTGTATGTGTGTGTGTGTGTGTGTGTGGGGAGTGGGGATTGTGTGTATGTGTGTGTGGGATATGTGGGGGTGGGGATTGTGTGTGTGTGTGATGTGTGTGTGAGGGGTGGGGTTTGTGTGTGTGTGTGTGTGTGTGTGTGATGTGTGTGTGGGGGGTGGGGATGATGTGTGTGTGTGTGTGGGATGTATGGGGGGTGGGGATTGTGTGTGTGTGTGGGATGTGTGGGGGGTGGGGATTGTGTGTGTGTGTGATGTGTGTGTGAGGGGTGGGGTGTGTGGGATGTGCGTGTGTGCGTGTGTGTATGGATGTGTGTGTATATGTGTGTGAGTGTGTGTGTATTTGGGTGTGTAGGTGAGGAGGAGAGATAATGGCAAGATGTGTTATGTTCAGAGGCTTAGAGAGAGATGTTTGCTTAAATGCAGGAACGTATCTATGACAGAGCAGCAGGTTAATGAGGATGCCCTGGAGGAGAAGCCTCAAATCTTGAGGATTATTTAGGAGAGGATTTTAGGAGTTTGGATTTCATGGGATTCAAGGCAGTCAGAGCTGGAAGGCCCCTTTAACAACTCCTTTATTTTACACAAGAGGAAACCAAGACTTAGGGCTTCCGATCTGCTCGAAGGCGCAGGGGCCTGGAAACGGGACCTGAGGTTCTTAGAGTCAGATACTGATCGCTGCAGCAAGGTAATGGACAGAACAGGAATAAGATGGAGACAACACCCCGGCCTCCACCACCTTGTGCGTCGGTCTCTGCCATCCTCCCTGGTGCAAGGCATGGCGGCCCCGCCTCCACCATAATGTTCCTTGCTGTTGTGGCAGAGTGGATGGAGTTGAGATGGGTTAAGAGGCTACTATAAGCATGAGGTGTGCAGAGTTGGGCATTTGCATGTGTGGGCTTGCGGGGCAAGTCCCAGAGATACTGAAAAGGAAGCCTCTATCATCCTGCTGCCTTCTCTTCCGCTCCCACCACTTCACTGAAACTGCCCCTAAAGGCCGCATGGGCCTCTGAATTGAAAAGTGGAGGTGTCTTTGCAGTCCTCATCCTACTTGACCCCTCTGAGGCATTTGGCACTATTGACCTCCTCTCCTTGACACCGTGCCCTCCCCTGGCTTCCACACACTGCTCTCTTCCTGGCTTCCTTCCACTCCTCCAAGTTCTTGTTTCCAGCCTTGCAAGCGGCAGCCTAGTAGGATGGAAGGGGCAGCGGCTTCAGAGTTGAATGAAGGGCTCAAGTTCAAACACTGACCTTCTCCAGCTACAGCACCTTAGGCAAGCCAAGCACTGAGGTCTCAGCACAATGCAGAGGTGACTCCTGCCTTACCAGGCGGTCATGAAGATTAAGCGGCACTGGGTCCTACACCATCTCCCCTCTTCATTGCTTCCTCCTGCCCCTAAATGTTGGTGTGGCTCAGGTTTTCATTCTCCTCCCTTTACTTGACCTGTCTGCTCTTCCTGGGCAATACAGTAAAATATACTATAAGCCTTTAGTTTGCACCCTTGTGGTAATGAGATTCAAATCTCCAGTCCTGATCGTCTTTCATGAGTACTAAACCCTGCTCCAATGTTCGCTGGCATGTCTGCGTCTCCCAGGGTGTCTTAGACTCTTCAAGCTTAAGGTCAACATTGAACTCCTTTTCTCTGTTCCCACCACCCCACCAAGCCTGCTCCTCTCCCTACCTTAGATGCTGTCCTCTCTACTCATCCTGTATCTTCCTCACCTTCCATATCCAGTTGTCACCAAGTTCTTGAAACATTTCTCAAACATGGCTATTCCCCTCCACTCCCTTTGTTGCTGCCCTAGTTCAGGTCATCATTTCTTGCCTGAACTATGGCAATGGCCTCTTCACCTGTCTCTCCCTGACTCCAGTTCTTCCCCAAATCCAGTCCCTCCTCAACCAGGTAGTCTCCTAAAAGCTCGACCTGCCCCGTGACACCGCTGGCTCTCTGTGGCCTGCAGGATAAAGCCCGAGTCTGGCATTTAAGCCAAGTCCTTCCAACTCGCTCTGCCCCAGCGTTCCAGCATCAACCCCCAGTGCTCCTTGCCACCACTCCCCTGCCAACGCCTACACACGCCCCGTACAGTCTAGCCACGCCAGGGTACGCACTGTTCCCCGATCTTGACCTGCCTTTCTCTCCCTCGCTGCCTTGCAGAATACTCTTCAACCTCCAAAGCCCAGCTCAAATATCATCCCCTTGGTCAAACAGTGTCCAATCCTCTGAGGCAGAGTTAACAGCTCACTGTGCTGACTTCCCACAGAGGTCCTCTGCCCCGGCCTCCGTGACGGTTCTGATCACAGAGAGAGGCACCTGGCCAAGCAGCAGGAGCTCAGGCTTTCCGGTCAAGCAGACCACGCTTCATAGTTCCAGTCCATCACTTACTGGCAGTTTTATTTTGGGAAAATGACTTACCCACTCACAGTTTCCATTTGTTTTACTTTTTTTTTTTTTTTTTTGATGGAGTCTTGCTCCTGTTGCCCAGGCTGGAGTGCAGTGGCCTAATCTCGGCTCACTGCAACCTCTCCCGCCTGGATTCAAGCGATTCTCCTGCCTCAGCCTCCCAAGTAGCTGGGATTATAGGTACCTGCCACCATGTGTGGCTAATTTTTGTATTTTTTTTTAATAGAGACGGGGTTTCACCATCTTGGCTGGTCTCAAACTCCTGACCTCAGGCGATCCACCTGCCTCGGCCTCCTAAAGTGCTGGGATCACAGACGTGAGCCACCATGCCCAGCTTTGTTTCACTTTTAACAGGGATAATGATTCCTGCCTTGGAGACATGGTGGTTATGGGGCTCAGAAATCACATACATATGCCAGGCGTGGTGGTTTGTGCCTGTAATCCCAGGACTTTGAGAGGCCGAGGCAGTGAATCACCTGAGGTCAGGAGTTCGAGACCAGCCTAACCAAAATGAAACCCTGTCTCTACAAAAAAAAAAATAATAATAAATTAAAAAAGAGAGATTTAAAAAAAAAGAAAGAAAGAAAGAAAAAAGAAATCACATACATACATAGCACCAAGTCTCCTGGTGTGAAAGTTAAGAATAGCAGACTGCCTTGGTTCAAGTCCTGGCTCTATGACTTATACTAGCTGTGTGGCCTTGGCATCTTACTTCGTGCCTCAGCTTCCCTCGCTGTAAAAAAGGAAAAATGCTAGTGCTATTCACAGGGTTGTTGTGTAGATTAAACGCAATCATACAGGTTTAGTGCTTAGAATAGTGCTTGATTTATATGTACCCTCTCTGACTAGCTCATTGTCCCATTTGCTTGTGTCATGTGGCACAGAGCATTTACTGTGTATCAGACACTGTGCAAACACCTGTGCACAGTAAACAAGACTCATCCTGTCCCCTTCTCTCCTGTATCTTCCTCACCTTCCATATCCAGTTGTCACCAAGTTCTTGAAACATTTCTCAAACATGGCTATTCCCCTCCGCTCCCTTTGTGGCTGCCCTAGTTCAGGTCATCATTTCTTGCCTGAACGATGGCAATGGCCTCTTCACCTGTCTCTCCCTGACTCCAGTTCTTCCCCAAATCCAGTCCCTCTCCAACCAGGTAGTCCCCTCAAAGATCGACCTGCCCCGTGACACTGCTGGCTCTCTGTGGCCTGCAGGATAAAGCCCGAGTCTGGCATTTAAGCCAAGTCCTTCCAACTGGCCCTGCCCCAGCGTTCCAGCATCAACCCCCATTCTGATTTGATTGTGCTTCAAATCAGAATGGAAGGGTGCACATGCAGATGGGACAATGAGATGTGCCAGGGAGGAAGTGGAGGGGCATGGGGCACTGGCCTCTCTGAGCAACAGGGATGAGGGTGAGTGCTCCAGGCAGGGCTGGGCCTTTACTTGCACATGGACAGCTTCTCTGAGTCAGTGGGAAGGAGGCCACTGTGGCCTAGGCCTCTTCAGGGCAGCAGCCACTGCAGCCCCTAGACCTCTGGCATGAGGGAGGCTAGGATGGTGGGGAGGAAGGGAGGCCAGTACCTTGATGCCTGCACTTCGGCACTTGCCCACAGCGTCTGGCACAGCAGCCCGGGGAGGGTCAATCATAGACATGAGCCCCACAAAGCAGAGCTTCTCCGTGGGAAAGTTCAGCTCATCCGTGTCGAATTTGAAGCCCCGAGGAAACTTACCAGAGGGCAGATTCAGTTGACAGAACCCTGAAAAGGGGCAGAAGGGAGCAGTGAGAGCCACAGATGGCTTCCTAGACGCCCCCACAGTCCTTCATCCCAGGGATGCCATGGAGGCTTGGGAACCCCCTTCTGGGCCTCCTGTTTCTGGCCTCTTACCCAGCACACGCTCTCCCAGTCCCCCCAGCTCCATGTAGGCGTTTTGAAAGGCGTCTTGCATCTCCTTGTCGAGCGGGATCTCCTTGCCCTGCACCAGGATGGTGGAGCAGCGGTCCAGGATGCGCTCTGGGGCCCCCTTCATCACCAGCACGTGGCTCTGGGGGCTGTCTTCTCGCTCATGGATGGACAGCTGGAGAGACAACAGGCAGTTACAGGGAGGGTCACGCTTGAGTTTGTAGCTCAGCATAGAGCAGCAGCTGGTAAGGAAGCTGCCTTAGCAAAGTAGCCCTGACCCATTGAAGATTGTCAATAAAGAGGATCTCCTTGGGCAGGGGGGTGTTTGGACCGTACAGTTCCAACTCTTGTAAGCTGGGAGCCACCTCCATAGGACAGTCATTCATTCAACAAATGTTTATTGAGGTCTGTTTAAGAAGGCACTGTGCTAGGGGCTGGACAGCTCCCTCCTCAGCGTCCCCACCACCACCTGGCTTCAGTCAGGGGACTTTACCTCTATAGATGATACAGAAGGCTGAGACTGCAATCTTGGCATTCAACAGGTGCCTAAAGTCTATGGGGCACCGTAAGGGAATTACAGAATTATGGTTTCACTGAATGGGGTATAAGAGTTGGGAGGCTAGGCCAGAGGGTGGGGGGCCATGGGAAGGAGAGTTGAGAGAGTGACAGATTATAGTAAGGAATGGAGTAAGCTTTGGGAGCTGGGGTTAGTTGCAATCAGACATGCAGTCACATGAGCTGTCCTGGGGGGCGTGGCAGGGGGAGGGAACGCCACCCTCGGGTGCCCTGGCTCCTCCTAGTGATGATTCCCTGTGGCTTTGCCCACCCCCCCACCTCCCATTTCTATCTTTCCCTTTTCCTCTGTCCTGGCAACCCAAGCAGACCTGGTACTTGTTGGTCGAGTTGAAAGGAATCTCTGCCACCTTGGGGTTTCTGTCTCTCATCTTCCTCACTGAGCCACAGGACAGCTCGATGCACTTGAGCAGAGCTGACTCGGAGGCGTCACCAGCTGTGTCCCGCTGCCAGAAGAGACAAGAATTCAGTGTCCGTGTGGGAAAAAGGGAGCGGAGGATCGGGTGAAGGGGGCACTGAAGCCCCCAGGGCAGCCACAGTGTGTGAGAGGGAAGGCTGGGTGTGGCCAGCCAGAGGCCTTTGGAGACACTCTCAAAACACACCTGTTGTGTGTGTGCCAACCCCCTACCTTAGACACAGAGATGTTCTCCTGTCCTGCCTTGAAGACTGCACGGTTGCAGAGACCAGCAATTCGCGACAGGGCCGTCCACGTGGGGGATCGTTTGTCAAAAGTGGCCCCTGGGAGGAAACAAGTGAGAACCAGGAGCGTGGCTCCCTTCAGAGCCTTTATCTCACCCCACCCCCCTCACCACACCACTGCCCCCCGAGTCCTCTAATCCTCTCCACCCGCTCTGGAGCACCCCATCACCAGACTGATCTTCGGTGGTGTCAGCCTCATGGATTTGGTTGTCGAACCACATGTGGGCGACGGTCATGCGGTTCTGGGTGAGGGTGCCCGTCTTGTCCGAGCAGATGGTGGATGTGGAGCCCAGCGTCTCCACTGCCTCGAGGTTCTTCACCAGGCAGTTCTTCCGCGCCATGCGCTTGGCGGTCAGGGTCAGGCACACCTGGAAGAGAAAGAGGAGAATAAAAACACTTCAGACTGGAGCTGGAGATGGCCATGACCTTACCCTAGACCATGGCTCCATTCCTTCTCCCTTGATCTACCCCGCTAACTTGAATGGGTGGGACTTAGCTGTAAATGAGGAATGTTCAATGTTGGATGTGTTGAGATCATGACTATCTATCAAGATGACATGCCAGGTAGGGGGTTGAAGACATTCGACTAGAACTCCAGAGAGGGCCAGAGCAGAGCTGGGCATAGGGATGTGTGAGTCATCCACACAGAAGGGACACTGGAAACTCGGGGGAGATTGGCTCTTACTCCGGGCATAGGAAGAGCAGAGAGCTGAGGCCTGAGAATCAGCATAAGGGGTGCAGGAGGGGACAGAGGAAAAGTGAACCAGGATAGTGACGTATCACAGCAGTTGACAAAAGAGAGAATGCTGGGAGGGTGGACAGCAGTATCTGTTTCAGCAGCGGGGTTAGAGAGGAGCACTGAGAAAAGGTCACTGGATTTGCTAGTTAGTGACTGGTGACCTTTGAGAGAGCCTTTACAGGAGATTGGCCGGAATGAGACCCAGACTGCTGGCAGATCCTGAGAAAAGGCAACCGTGACAAGCTCCAGAAGAGAAATTGAGTGCCCAAGTATAGCCCCACCTGAGATTTCTCAACTCCCGCTCTGAGCTGCGTATTAAGTGATCTCTGAGTATAGCATCCATTGTGTGACTCTAAGGGAAAAAAAGCACTGAGAAGCTACAAGCAATAGTGCCTCTATCACTCTGAGGAAAGAGTAGTGAGACCCTCCCCTGGTGGCACCTCAGCGTGACCCACTTACAGTGACAGTGGCCAGAAGCCCCTCAGGCACGTTGGCCACGATGATGCCGATGAGAAAGATGACTGCCTCCAGCCAGCTGTAGCCCAGGATGAGGGAGAGCACGAAGAAGGAGACCCCCAGGAAAACAGCAACCCCTGTAATCAGCTGGATGAAGTGTTCAATCTCCATGGCTATGGGCGTCCGCCCAACCTCTAGGCCTGAGGCGAGCGTGGCTATGCGGCCCATCACCGTCCGGTCACCTGTGGCAATCACGATGCCCCTGGCTGTGCCTGCAACATGGGGGGACATCAGGTTGGGTGCCTTGTGGCTCCCAGGGACTGTAGTCCCGTCCTACTTCCTGAGCAAGGAAACCCATCACGGCATGGGTGAGCCAAAGCCACAGATCTGGAGGCCACATTTGGTAGGTTGTCCCCACTTGGCCTTCCTTTCCCAGGATAGATCGCCAATCCCAGAATCGATACAACAGCAAATTATTTTCTTTTGTACTTGGGCCTGGGGAGAAGCTTGCAAATAATCTCAAAGGTCAAATAGAGGAGATTCTATACATAAAAATTGCCTGTGGCATTTTGGTAAAATCGATCGTATACTTGATACCATCCAAAAATATATTATGAACACAAAGTAAAGCACTCATTATGGATTTTCCATTCAGTCTTAAGATTTTCTTTCTCAACATAAGGGATTTATCTCTACAGAGAAAGCCAGGCAATGGCTAACCCTTGGGTGACATTACAGGGGTCTTCTGGGAAAGATGCATGGTGCATTAGAAAAAGCATACACAATGGACCAAGCTAAATTCGGGTTTGAATCCTTATTTGAATTCCTATCTTGGTGTTGTCCTAATATTTAGATGAGATGACACTCTAATACCCTTAGACCAGTGCCTGGAACATAGTGGGTGCTCAACAAATACTTCAAATGAAATATTTGTATTTCCTCTCCTCTTCTCAAAGCCAATTGCAGAGTAAGCAATGGGACCATATTACTAGGCATTTCTGCATAAATCAATTGTGGGAAATGTAAATTTCAGAATCTCAGTACATTAAAAATTTAGGCAATGTGGCCAGGCTTGGTGGCTCATGCCTGTAGTCCCAACACGTTGGGAGACTGAGGCAAGAGGATCACTTGAGCCCAGGAATTTGAGGCCAGCCTGGGTAACATAGTGAGACCCCATCTCTAATATATATACATACATACATACATATATATATATATATATATACACTCATATATATATATATATAGGCTGGGCATGGTGTCACATGCCTGTAGTCCCAGCTACTCTAGAGGCTGAGGTGGGAGATCACTTGAGCCTGGGAGGTCAAGGCTGCAGTGAGCTGTGATCGCGCCACTGTACTACAGTCTGGGTGACAAAGCAAGATCCTGTCTCAAAAGCAAAACAAAAAACAAATTTAGAAAATGTAATGTGTGGTGATTTTTATTTGCACAGTTGGCCCTCTGTATCCACAGATTCCATGTCCACACATTCAACCAACCTCAGATTGAAAATATTTGGAGCTAAAAAAAATAACAATATGACGATAAAAATAATACAAATTTAAAAACAAAACAGTGCAACAAATTACATTGTACTCGGTATTGTAAGTATTCTAGAGGTGATTTAACGTATATGGGAGGATGTGCACAGGTTATATGCAAATATTATGCCATTTCATATCAGGGGCTTGAACATCCTTGGATTTTGGTAACCAAGGGGGTCCTGGAGCTAATCCCTCAAGCATTCCAAGCAGTGACTGTAATTCCAACTTGTGGAAGGAGGAAAAAACCCCAGAGAAACATAATACACTGAGGAGAAATGAGTAATGGGTAGGGGTGTGGATTGGGGTACAAGGCCTCCTTTGCCCTACTTTCAGAGGCTGGTGGTCTAGTGAGGCCTCTTTCTGTCTCTTCCTTCCCACTCCTTCTCTAAGTCAGCCCTGCCTCCACTCACTGACCACAGAGGGCACAGGTTTCAGCTGCGCTGGGACCCCTGCTGTTAAGTGATGGCAGCTCTGGGAGTTCTTATTGACCTATGTGTATCTCTAGAACCCAGAACAGGGATGGGGCAAACTGGGCAGCCTGTGTCTGGTGACACATGTCTTTCGGTGTAACAAAGGTTTAGAAGCAGCCTGAAGAAGGGCCCACGAATCCACTGGGCCTGAATGCCTTCCTGGCTCTCCCACAGCCTGGGGCCTTGGTCAAAGCAAAGGTTAGAGAAGGAGGCACCTAGGTCCAGAACCACAAGGAATAGAAGCATCAGTGAAACCCAAAGACTCCTAAGAATCCAGGTTGGTTCTGAGCATATGTGCATCTCTGTGTGTGCATGTCTAAGGGGGTCTTAACCCAGTATCTGAAAGCTTTGGAATCCACTCAGTCTTGGGGTGGACAGAATAGAGATCTCCCTGGGGAATGAAGATACATTTCCCATGTAGTCATGCCGCCCGCAGCCAATACCCTGCCCTCTGGAGGGTGTTTCTGTAATATTCAGGGCCCCCTCGATTGCCCCACCAATGGCAGAGCTTTTGCCAGGTAAGTACTACCAGATCCCTTTATCCTGACTGTGGATTCAGGATTCAGACCCTCCCACAGTGTGCAGGCTGGCTTCTCACCTTCTACACAGTTGGTGGAGAAGAAACAGATATTGCGGGTCTCCAGGGGGTTCTCGTGGGTGAACTCGGGGGAGCGGGTCTGAGGCTCCGACTCTCCTGTTAGGGATGAGTTATCCACCTGAGGAGGAAGGGGTGCATAGTCATCACACTGGCAGGGCCACTCGTATGCACACAGCTGTCTCCTGAACCACCTCCAACCACACTCAGTCTTCATGATGAGGAACAAAGTTACACTTGCCCTCATCACATATTTATGGCATTACTCAGCTATTGCCCCTGTTCTGGTTTGGAAATCTTACTCCTGACTTCTTATGTGACCTTGGGTTACTTGCTTAACCAACAGAGCCTCCATGTACTCATCTGTAAAATGAGGAATGTAAACAGAATCTCTGCCTTGCACAACCACAGGGGGCGCCACTAACATTGTAGTTTATGAAAATGCACCTCCTGGGGTCCTTCAGGATGCAACGTGTGTGGCCACATGCAGCAGCCCTACATGGTCACACCATTCTTTCAGAATTACATCAGATAGCACATGTGAACACATATAAAGCAGCTGACACATAATTGGTACTCAATACATGATTGCTAAAAAGAGGACCACAAAGAAACACCTGGGGCATAGAGCACTTGCAACACGCAGGTGCAAGGAGGCCCTGCGCAAGCACCCCACGCTGAGAGAAGGTTAGGCAGGGGCATAGGCAAGGTGCTGACATTTGGACCTGGGCCTCCCCACCTTTAAACCTCACTGGGCCCCTCTCGGCTCTGCACAGCCTGGCCCTTAGACTCAACCGCTCGCTCCAGTGTGGCCTCCTCACCTTACAGCCATGAGAAGAGATGATTCGGAGGTCAGCAGGGACTCGGTCTCCGCCCTTCACCTCCACCAGGTCTCCCACCACCACTTCCTCTGCATTAATCTGCATCTTCTCTCCCTCCCGGATCACAAGGGCTTGCTGTGGGGAGCCACGGGCAGCACATGAAATTCTTGTTTCTGCCCCCGCCTTCTTCTCCTGCTGGTCTCCCACCTCTCCTCCAACCCCGCCAAGCAGAAGGAGACGGCCCATGAAAAATCAGGGACTGGCGTGGAGAGCTGGAAGATCTTTTCCACGCGGCTCCATCTCAGAGCACAGGAGTTGAGAGAAGATGAGTTGAACTCTTGCCGAAACCTTACGCCCTAGCCCAGAGCCCAGGCCTGCCATCTTACCTGAGGTACCATGTTCTTGAAGGAATCCATAATCTTGGAGCTTTTGGCCTCCTGGTAGTAGGAGAAGCAGCCAGTGACAATGACCACAGCTGCCAGCACCACACCCAGATATAGCTGGTAAGGAGAAAGAGTTTCAGGGACCTGCCCTTCCCCCCAACCCTAAAAGGGCAGCTGCCACTTGGGATGAGCAGGCAGAGCCATCCAAGATGACAGCCCGACCTTTGTCTGTGACTGAGAGTGATGATGGTAGGGGAAAGCCCTTCTCACTAACCTCCCCCTTGATCTGCCAACCTCAAGCCTGCTAAGACTGGAAACAGAGAGAAAGTCTTAGGAAATTCCCAGGGTTAGGACTTTGCTAGTGGGGGAAGACAGGCATGCAGACAGGCTCACTTAAGTGGGGAGGAACAGGGAGAGATTGTCTCATTAATTAACGAGTATGTGAGTGTGTATGCCTTGTGTGGTGGAAAGTGCTTTACAGATATATATATAGAAGCCTCACCCCATTCCAGCCTAAACTGCAGTGCGTCTGTAGGATTGTGATGGGAAGTCCTTGTTCCCTGCCCACCCGCCACTGTGTTGGGGGTTCAGGGTTGAAGGACAGTCACAGGCTGCTCCAGGGGTCAGGCGTGTGGGCTCACGTTGTCGTTGGATGGTTCATCTTCCATGGCAGCCTGGATGCCGTAGGCCAGGAAGCAGAGGATGGCCCCAATCCACAGCAGGATGGAGAACCCCCCAAAAAGCTGACGGCAGAACTTGACCCACTCAGGGGTTGTGGGAGGTGGTGTGAGGGCATTGGGCCCATCTCGAGCCAGAATGTCCTGAGCCCGCTGGTTGGTGAGGCCCTGAGGGAGAAAGGAGAGGCGTAGGGGGATGCGTCCGGAGCCGACCCAGCCCCCACCGTGATCCCTTCAGCTCACTCTGTCACTCAGGCTGGATTACAGTGGCGCGATCTCAGCTCACTGCAACCTCTGTCTCCTGGGTTCAAGTGGTTCTCCTGCTTCAGCTTCCCGAGTAGCTGGGATTACAGGCACCTGTCACTGTGCCCAGCAAATTTTTGTATTTTTAGTAGAGATGGGGTTTTGCCACATTGCCCAGGCTGGCCTTGAACTCCTGACTTCAAGCAATCTGCCTGCCTCAGCCTCCCAAAGTGGTGGAATTACAGGCGTGAGCCACCATGCCCAGCAATTTTTGATTAATGATTTTTAAAGAAATTTTTAATTGAAGGGCTCAGCGATTGACTGTACCACTTACTGTTCATGTGACCTTAGAAGGCTACTCTCCCTCTCTGTGTCTCTTTTCTTTAATAAACAGGTCTGCCATACCTATCTCAAAGGGTTGTTGTAAAGATTAGAGAATGTATGTAAAGCCTCTTTCACTATGTCACATACGTAGCAAGGGCCCAGCAAATCACTGTAACCACAGGAATGGGCTGTCAGCCCACGTGCCTGCGCTGTCAGCTCTGTGGAAGGCTGTGTGTGACTGAAGTTGCTGGGGGTAGAGAAAAGGGCCCCGCCTGGAGGTCCTCTGGGGCCTGGGTTCTAGTGAGTCCTGGCCTCTAGGGTATCCAGGGACAGAGCTTTGGGCTAGGATGCAGAAGATCTAGATTCTAGTTCTGGCTGTGCCACCAATTAGCCACATGACCTTGGCCCAGTCCCTTGTTTCTGGGCCTCATTTTCCTCATCTGTAAAGAGGGCTGGATTACAGTTTGTTTTTTTTTTTAAAGAAGTGGGGTCTTCCTATGTTGCCCAGGCTGGAGTGCAGTGGCTATTCACAGGCGTGATCCCACTACTGATCAGCATGGGAGTTTTGACCTGCTCCGTTTCTGACCTGGGCTGGTTCACCCCTCCTTAGGTAACCTGGTGGTTCCCCGCTCCCAGGAGGTCACCATATCGATGCCAAACTTAGTGCGAACACCCGATTGGCATAGCGCACTACAGCCCAGAACTCCTGGGCTCAAGCGATCCTCCCAGCTCAGCCTCCCGAGTGGCTCGGACTACAGACACGTGCTGCCGTGCTCGGCTGGATTACAGTTTTAAGGCTGCTGCCGCCTTGCTGCTGCATGTTGCCCTTGCCTCTTTTGTTCCTTCCCTAGAAGCCCCTCGGCTAACCTTGGACAGGTCCACTTGGTATTTTCGGCCCAGCTCGTCCAAGGACAGCTTGTGGTCATCCTGGGGAAGGGAAGGTGAGTTACTTCGGGGAGGAGGTATCTAAGATGCATTTGAGGCACTGCGGGGGCGCAGGAGTGAGGGGAGCAGCATGGGGGACACGGAGTTTCTCTGAGTGCAATGGGCTGCAGGGACAGCTCTCCCAGCATGGGGCCCCTCCTCCACGGCCCAGCAGGGTGGGCTGTGGGCCTCACCATTGCCACCTCCTTCTTCAGCTCATCCAATTCCTTCTCTTTCTGTTTCTTCTTGCCGCCCCCATTCTCTGCAGTGGTGGCGGCAGGCGAGTACTCACGGCCGGCCTGTGGGAGGAAGGGAGAGCCTGAGAGTCAGGGAGGAGAGGGGCTGGAGCTTCCGTTCCCACCACTCAGCCGGGAAGTCCAGGCAGTAGGGGCGGTGGGCTCAAAAGCAGTGGCTGCCTTGGGAGAGAAAGGGAGGATGGAGGGTGGAGGGACCCGAGGTCCTAAGCTTGTAGACCTGGCAGAACCAGAGGGCTCCCAGGTGAGCTTCAGGGAAAGGTGAGGGGCTCAGGGCTGAAAAGCACCACCTGAGTGGTTTCATGCTTGGGCTTTGGCTAAGATTTTGTTTGTGGAAAAGAACCTGCTGCTAAATACAAAACAAAACAAATATTGAAAACCTGCATCCTACACTGTTTGGGAGACTTCTGGAAGGGAGTGGACAGGAATTTGTTGGGGGGGGGGTTGTTGAGGGAGTAGAATCACTCTGTAGGACTGTCTTAACCCAACACCGTGGCAGTTTTACTTAGAGAGGGGTAGAGATAGGAACTTGGGGGAGTAAGAGTCTTTGGGGAGCCAGGAGGTTAGGCAGGAACGTGTCCAGAGAGTCAGGTCTGGTGGTGGGGATGGAAAGAGCAGGGCTGATGGGCTGAGAGGAGGCAGTGGTTGGAGAGTCAGGCCGTGTCCGGGAACTGGGGACACGGGGTGTGCTGGGAGCTCTCTCCATCCTGCTGGGCAGGCCTGCCTGTTACTAGACAGGTGGCAACTCACAGGACTGGACCCTCCACAAAGCAAAATTGGGTAACATGGGAACTGAGCCCCATTTGTCCCAAAACATAAGAAATTGTATCTGAGAGTAAATCTAAAACTACAATTTATATAACTCTCAAGTCTAGACATTCCTGGGTCATCTGGTGAATATCAGATGGAATTTTTTTTTTGGGACAGGATCTCACTCTGTCACCCAGGATGGAACGCAGTGTGCAATTTCGGCTCACTGCACCCTCCACTTCCAGGGCTGAAGCAATCCTCCCCCCTCAGCCTCCCAAGTAGCTGGAGCCACAAGCATCTACCACCACACTCAGCTAAATAAAAACAATTTTTTTTTTTTAGGGATAATTGCCTGGGCTCAAGTGATCCTCCCACCTTGGCCTCCCAGAATGGTGGGATTACAGGTGAGAGCCAAGGCGCCTGACCAGATGAACCTTTTAATCATTTTAATTGTAGCCTTATGAGGCTCCTGATTTCCCTTCCACTCCAGGGCCTGAGGCCTCACCACCACCAGCCTTCCAGGGTCTCACAGGGAACTTCTGGGGCAGAGGGTGGGAATCTTTCCTTCCAAGAGGAGGCCCTCTTGGGGTGACAGAATAGGATAGAGGCTGAGGAAGGCCTGGGTGGCCATGAAAAATTCCAAAAAAGGTACCTCCTTACTTCCTTTTCTGCCCCAGTCTTCTCTCGTCCCTCTTCCCTCAGGAAATAGGGTCTTGTCATAGAGGGGCTGCTCAATTTCCACCTGGCCACTGCTTCTCCATTGGACTCTACAGAGTCTGCACTAGGCTTTCAGGAATTAGCTTTCCCACACCATGATGCAATTTTAGTTTCCCAGAAACAGTGGATACCTGGGTAGGATCCACAGCCAAGGTGTTTGCTTTTTTTTTTTTTTTTTTTTTTCAGGATAATGCAGTTTTGGGGGTTTTGTTCGCTTTTGTAAAAAATGGACTTTTTTGGAGCAATTTTTTGGTTCACAGCAAAATCGAGTGGGAAGTAGAGAAAGTTCTCATGTATCTCCTGCCCCCACACATGCACAGCCTCCCCCACTATCAACACCCTGCACCAGAGTGGTACATTTGTTGCAATCATAAACCTGCATTGACACATCTTTGTCATCCAAAGCCCATAGTTTAAGTTTGAGTTTACTCTTGGTGTACATTCTATGGGTTTGGACGAATGTATAGTGACATGTATCCACCGTGGTGATATCATATGGGATCGCTTCACTCCCTAAATCGTTCATGCTTTAGGGTAATGCATATTTTACCCATCGGAGTCGGGAGCAATCCCGGAAAGGTGGCAGCTCTCCTGTTCATAAGAGGTCACCAGTCCAGCATCTTGAGAGGTAGAAGTCTGACCAGGACAATCAGGAGCAAGGGTGAGGGTAGGGGATGCAGGGAGAAGCCAACACTATTGCTCCCAAGATACCAATGATTTAAAAGGATATGAGCTTTTGGGGGCTGTGTGGCTCAGAAGTACTCTTCTCAGAAAAGGTGACCTGTAAACTCGTGCGTTTGTCTCCATACCAGCATCTATGAGTCTGGTATCGTTTTGGCCTCCTAAAGGCTGATCTCCTTGGGGAGACCAGAGCAGCCCAATGGAAGGGGTGGGGAAAGGCTTGTGAGTGGTTCTACCTCTCCCTTTCCCAGGTGACTTGCGATAATTCATTTAACTGAATGGATTGAAGTGCTTTAGGTTCACTAACGGTCTGCAGCGGGACAGAGCTGAGAAAAGGATGAAATGCAATCAAGAGACCAGAGGCAAGAGGTCAGGCTGATGGAGCTCCAGTGTGACCCTCAGGAACTTCAGGGACAGAAGCAGGCCTGGGCATGCACAGAGGAGCAGGGCTGGGGCTGTGGGCAGAGGAGCAAGGCGCAGAGGAATTTCTGTATATTCAGATGCGAAATAAAGTTCATAAAAATTGGAATCAAATGCATGCTTTTTAAAAACTTGCTGGTCCATGCACTTTGGCATGCTGGATTGTGCCTGAGCTAAGCAACTCCATGTAGTGTCTCCTTTCCCCAAGCTCCCACCCTGCTCTCCAGCAGGCTCAGAGCTTGGGACACACTGCCCCTTCCCCCTCCTCCTGTCCTGGCAAGGATTTCAGGCTCTGCAGCCAGGAGCCTGTGGAGATTTGGGGCCAGCGGCTGCCCAGGCAAGAAAGAAAGAGAGGAAGCAAGGACCACCCCCCCCAACCTCCCTCCGCTTCTCCCTCCCCGAGCCACAAGTCCCCCTCTCTGGGTCTTGAATGCTGAAGGAGAACAGAGAGTCCTTTTTGAGAAAGCCAGAGGCTGGGACAGAGTGGGGGCAGCTGGGAATCCGCCAACGCTCCCCCCATCTCAGCCTCTCCGTGGCAGCTGGAGCAGGCTGGGCTCCCTCCCACCAGTGTCGTCCCTTCCCCCAGCTCCCACGCTGCCCTTCACAGCCACTGGGTGATGGGGGGACAGTTAAACCTGGCTCTGGAGTGGAGATGCAGGGAAGAAGGAATTGGAGGCAAAATGATCCCTAGAACAGATTGTGGGTAGCAGATGCTTCCCCTCTTCAGGGGTCTCTGGTAGGTTGAACTACAAGCTCAGGCCCTAAGTACCCCCACTTCACCTAGCCTCTTAGTTGAAACAGCCCAAATCTGCTTCTCATCTTGCTTTTGCATCACCCACAGCAATTGAGGATGGTGGTTAAGGGGAGTTTGGGGGTGCTAGGGGAAAAGGACAGACTGCAGAAGTCAAGGTCTCATCCCTTCCCAAGCAGGACCTCCTAAGCTGGGTCTATCTCACTCTGAGATGGAGCAGGGAGGGGGCTACCCTCCCCGCCTTCTCTCTCCATTTGGATGGAGGCTTGGAGGGCTTGTCTGACCCTTTAACCCCTGCCTCTTCTCAGAGGTCCTGCATCTCAGCTGGGGATGCCCTTTCTATGGGGAGCCAAAGATGTCAAGATGCGGCTAAAGGTTCCCAGACAGATGTCTTCCCGCAGCTACGGCCTCTTCCTCCGTGAAACTCATACCTCACAGCTCCTAAGGGCAGGCCCACAGATTCTCAAGCACCCTCCCACAGTGACAACTATGCTTGTGCAGGCTTGAAGGCTTGTACATTTACAAATTTGCCTGCTGAGACACAAACACCGGTGCTCATCCGTGAATAACTGCCGCACTCCCTGCCTATGGAGAGCACGTGGTCATGGACACACACACACACACACACACACACACAGACACACACAGAGAGACACACACACACACGCAGACACACACACACACAGACACACAGACACACACACAGACACACACACAGACACACAGACACACACACACACACACACACACACACACACATGCACACACAGATTCTATTTATGGCTCTGACCCTAGCTCAGGAACCCTGGTGTCCAGGCTCAGAATTTCCCAGCTGCTCTACTTGGTGCAATAACATGTGCTTGCCTGACTCCTCCTGGGCCCAGAAGCACCCACGGCTCCCCGTGGCCAGGGTCTTCCTCACACCCTCCCGTTCCTCCCCATGTCCTTTCCCTCTGTGTCCTCTTTTGCCAGTACTCCACAAAAGGAAAGCAGCCAGGCACAGTATGTAAAGGGATTGGTCCACTCTTCTCCATATGGGAATTTCATTTCCAAGAATTCAAAGCTCTGTCCCTGCCCGCCCCATTGTGGTTGTTAATCTTTGCTTTGGCATAGCCATTGCTGCAGAATGCCATGGACAAGTGGACTGGGGGGTCACTCTCACCAGCCTCTGTGAAAGTCCTCAAAGCCCATGGCTTAGAGCCCATGGACAATGCTGCTCGGGACATCCGGAGGGGTGCTGGGGTGGGGGGTGGGGGCTGAGGCACGCCGCTCTTCCTCCCCACACCCCACCCAGCTGTCCCTGGCACTCAGGGCCCCTGTAGCTGGTGTCCGGAACTGCTTGGTGACTCTGGAAGCCAGATGCTCCCCTGCCCCTCTCTAACCTCAAACTGGACCCCCAGCCGCTCAGGCTAGGACTCCCAGAGGAATGGATATTTTCAGCGGGTGGCAAAGACGCGAGGACTCGCAGTGCCAAACATCCTTCCAGCTGGGAGGCCAGGAGATGCAGTGAGAGGAGGGACTGCCTTGGGGAAGGGCTAGAGCTGGGGGTGAGGGGTGAAGGGAGGGCTAGAGGGGCGTGTGTGGTGGGTTGAGGGTCTAATTGTGGGCAGGGGGCCGGGCCAGGCAGAGTGAGGAGGGCACTAGGGTAGGTCAGCGCTGTAGATCTGTACACGCATTGGTAGTTTGGAGACTGTTAATTCCAAGTTCCAAGTATCCCACTCGGCTTTTCTCTCCCACTCCTTCCACATCCCATTCCCACTTCATCCCTCCTCAGCAGCCTCCCTCGAGCTCCAGAGTACAGCCCCTGCTCTTTAGGGATACTCACCCCACGGCCCATCTTGGGGCAGAGTGGCTGAGGGACCTTAGCGGGAGAGGTCACCAGGAGGATCCCAAGCCCACACCAGCCCGTGTCCCGTCCCGGAGACCCTGGCAGACGGAGACAGCCAAAGCAACAGGGTAGCCTTAAATAGGTCCCTCTCCCCCCTCCCCCGCCTTCTCCTCCTCCGAAAGAAACGTTTGTTGAAACAGGATCCCTGAGGACTCCTCCCCTCCCGCCCCTTTGGCCACTGGCCCTAGACAGCCCATTTGTCCTGAGGCTTGCCCCCCCCCCAACCGGCTCCTTTCAACCCCCTCTGGCCCGAGGCACTCACAACTGAGAGAGGCTGCCAGGGAAGGGGGCCCGGGTCCCAGGTAGGGGGGATGTGCCCCCTAAGATCTGGTTGAGGGGGTTCAGTTGACTCAGAATCCCAGGATGACAGAGGCCATGTGGTCTAACTCTTCTTTTCCAAGTGGGGAAACTGAGGCTCAGAGAGATTAAACAATTTGAATTGACAAGACAGAACCAGAACTCAGGTATCCTGAGTCTACAACCAACATCCCAGTGAAAGAAAGAAACATAGAGTCCTCTGTTCCCTCCACTAGAGAGGTTGCAGGGCCACTAAAGCCCAGAAATAGTTAGAATTGGAACTGAAGGCTGACCTCTGCAATTGAAGCACCTGGAAAGGGGCCCCAGGTGGAGTCAAAGGTGGCTCAAGAGGCAGTGGGAAGTTTGGAGATGGAGGCGAGAGCGTGTCCCCAAACCCTGCCAGGTGTAATCTCTCCAAAGTTTTGGAGGATAATCAAGACTTGGGTAGAGAGGGGCAGGCCAGGGCTAGAGGGGAACTGTGGGACCCCCTAGCAGGGATCTGATGCCACCTCTGGGCTTTGCTTCCCCCTCGTTTATCGTGTCATCCTGTGGAAGAGCTCCAGACTGAACTGTGCCTGGGGTTGGTGAGTAGTGTTAGCGAGAAGTCAAAAGAGGAAAACACAGAACCTCTAAGATGTGTGTGGAGGTCAATATCACAGCAACTATGAGACAGGTGAATGAGAAAGGAAATGACTGCTTCCTTCCTCCAGTGGGGAGGGGAAGGCGAATCTGCCGCGCGAAGGACCGAGGCTGGAGAAGGGGCCTCTCTGCAGCGCAGTGGGGGAGACTGGAAATGTCTGAGCAGTGAGGATGCCCGCCAGAGTCAGGAGCAATCCCAGAAATGCCTGAGGCTTTGCCTGGGGCTGGACAGGGTATCTTTAACCTTCTACCAGCTAGAAACTGGGGGCAAGGAGATGACCCAGGACAGGGCCAGCTGGTCTAGGGGTGTTGTTGCTGTTCATATGATGAAAAAGCCAAAGGATGAGGGGCACAGAGAGGAAGGGGAAACCAGAAGGGGCAGAGAGAAAAGAAAAAACTCTGCTCCCACCTTCTACTGGGAACCGTCAGGGGACAGGATTCCCGTGGAGGGGCCCTGTTTCTCTGGGCACAGAGATGCAGTGAGGGGAAGCCAGTAGGGCAGGTCTAAGCGTCCTGAGTGCAAAGAAAGCAGACAGAAAGGGAGGAAGGAAGAGGGGCTTTGGCCAGAGGCCTAGGGTGCCTGCTGGCGGGGCGGGGTCCTTCTCTGGCCCCAGAGGGAACTCCCTGCAGAGGGATTATCAGCCTCTCCTCTAGCAAATCCACTCTCAGGGCACAAGGCTCACATCTGAATTCCCTAAATAACCGGCCCCCTTCGGGCCTGCAGTTGAGATTTTCCATTACAGGGACCTGGTAGGTCCCATCTCACTTCCACCCTCCTTCCCTCTCTGGGTTCCAGTCAGAAAGGGCGGGTAGGATGGGGCCAACAAGGCCTTCCCATGGCCCCTCCACTGACCTTGGCTTTGGTCTTGGGGGAGAATGGGCAGCGGGAGGAAACAATGAAGGGGACAGATACCAGTTCACCGTCTGTGTGTTGAGGAGAGAGGGGAGTAGCAGGAAAGCTTGGGGTTAGACATCAGGAGAGACTGGAAGAGCAGAAGTCACTACAGAGCGGCCCGAGGCAGCTAGGGCCGTCAACACCGGGGCAGCCTTGCCTGGGGCTGCGGGGACAACATGATAAGTTGGGCTTTAGGAAGGACCTATTCCGTAGGTTCCTGGGCTAGAATTCCTGGATAATCTTCTGCCCAGCCCTCTCCAGGACACACACTGAGATAGAAGAGGAAACACTAGTCCCCGAGCCTGAAGGTGTGCAAACTTCAAGCACTCTCACAGTTTCCATCCACCCCTCACCCCTGCTGGCACCTCCCAGTACTGCCCAGTCCTTCCAAAGGCCCTGGCTCTGGTCCCTGTGGCCAAGCTCAATACCGGAAAGGATGTGCCCTTCCTCTGCCCCTACAGCCTGCTGGGGCTCCCTGCCATGCCCTGCATTTGGGTGAGAGCACAGCCCGAGGGGCACTGCTGCTCACATCCTTAGGGCTCAGAGAAATGGAAGAGTGGGCAGGACACCCAGGTTCTATTCTTCTGCCGTGCGTCACTGACCACCCTCCCTGCCCAGTGAGAGCTGAGGCTCTGGGGGCTCTCCCTCCTTCTTGTCCACCATGAACCTCAGGCTTTAGGACATTAACAGGGGTAGACACCTGATCCTTTGATCTGGAGTGCCTGGGTTGGGCTACTGTTCTTCAGACACAGCCAGCAGTACCAGTTTGGATCAAGGCCATTGGAGTAAGAGGAGCAAAGGAGAGAGAGAGAAAGACTTGGAAGCAGGAGGAAGGGAGGCCAAGATGCCTGGGCTGGGGAGCGGGCTGAGAGGAAGTCACAGATCAGGAAGGGGGTCCACCAAGGGGAGAGTGGGGATGGAAATCATTTGAAGATCATGAAAGAGAGAGAGGATGGAGTGGTCCTGAATCAAACCTTTGGTTGGTAAGAAGTGTGTGTGTGTGTGTGTGTGTGTGTGTGTGAGAGAGAGAGAGAGAGAGAGAGAGAGAGAGAGAGAGGGGGAGAGAGAGAGAGAGAGACCAAGAGAGTTGCAGACAGACAGCAATGTGCATGTACCTGTGTACGGATGCGTGCTCGTTAGTGACTGGGAGGACCTGACCGCTGGTCCTTTGTGTGATATGAGACGGTGTGGGGTACCAAACCACGTTCCAAAGGGGGAGCTCCTCAGCCGGAGGACCAGATTCAGATGTGTGGCCAATCTGCTGTGAATGGGTTATCTGTATGCAAGCCTGAGTACAGAGGTGCGTGTGAGTCCGTGTGTGCGTGCATGTGGGCCCGTGGGGAGCTTGTGTGAAGCCGGGTGTGGGTGTACGTGAGAGTCCATGGGAGAATGTGTGTGTGCACAGGGAGGGGGTGGGGACGCTGCTCAGCTGCAGATGGGCTTTCAAGGTCTCCAAGAAACAGTTTTGTTTCCTAAGTGACTGGCCTCCTGGGGCCTCCAGCCCAGATTTGAAGGTTGTTTCAAGATCATGTAAGAGAGAGAGGAGGAGGGAGAGTGGGAGGGAAGAGCTGGGAGGCTCTATCACCCCCATGTCCCTCCTCCCGCCCCCTCACCCCACTTCTCTGCTGCAGTCTTGATTTGGGCCCAGCTCTCCAGCCCTGCTCCTCTGTCCTCCGCTCAGCTGCCACCCCCCGCCCCGCCGGGCGTCTCTCCTTCTCTTCCTTCTTCCATTCCCTCTAACTCTTCTTTTCCATTCTTCTTTAGGGCCTGTGGTCTTGTCACTGCTGCCACGCTTCTGAGGCCTTCTGGGAGTGTGGGTGGAGTTTTTCTGCGTGCAAGGGGAGCCCATCTTGGGGGATGAGATGAGGGGAGCTGGGAAGGCCTGGGGTGGCCACGACAAGAGTCCAAGAAAGATGACTTCTCACTCTCCCTTCCCCTCCAGCCCTCTGTCCTCCCACCCCCTCAGGTTATAGTGACCTGTTAAAAGGTTGGGCTCAGAGCTACAGAGTGGTTTGTCCAAGTTCTGCTGGTGCCTCAGTTTCCTCACTCGACTTCAAGGATGGTGTTGAATTTTCTGCCTATCTCTCCTTTAACATCTGCTCCTCTGTTTTCTTTTTGGTTTTTCTTTTCATTTTCTTTTATTATTTTTTTCTTTATCTGTTAAGCCATTCCTTCAACATGGTCTTTTTTTTCAGTCTACTCAAAGTAGATTCTGAAAATCTCTTCTGGCCAGGCACGGTGGCTCATGCCTGTATTCCCAGCACTTTGGGAGGTTGAGGTGAGAGGACTTCTTGAGTCCAGGAGTTCAAAGTCAGCTTGGGCAACATGGTGAAATGCTGTCTCTAATAAAAATACAAAAAAAATTAGCCGAGCGTGGTGGCATGTGCCTGTAGTCCTAGCTACTCAGGAGGCTGACGTGGGAGAATCGCCTGAGCCCAGGGAGGTTGAGGGGCTGCAGTGAGCCAAGATTGCACCACTGCACTCTAGCCTGGGCAATCGGAGTGATGCCCTGTCTCAAAAAACAAACAAACAAACCAAAACAACAACAACAACAACAACAACAACAACAAAACTCTTCTTCTCTATCCCTTAAAAAAAAAAAAGACGGAGTCTCACTCTGCCACCCAGGCTAGAGTACAGTGGCATGATCAGCTTACTGTAGCCTCGCTCTCCTGGACAAGCGATCATCCTGCCTCAGCCTCCAGAGTTGCTGCATCTATAGGCATGCACCGCCACACCCATCTGGTTCTGTCATTTAAATCTCTCCCCTAGACTATTTTTATTGTCCTTTTTTTTTGTCTCCTCTCTGTCGCCCAGGCTGGAGTGCAGTGGCGTGATCTTGGCTCACTGCAACCTTCGCCTCCCAGGTTCAAGCGATTCTCCTGCCTCAGCCTCCCGAGTAGCTGAGATTACAGGCGAGTGCCACCACGTCCGAGTAATTTTTTGTATTTTTAGTAGAGACGGGGTTTTACCGTGTTATCCAGGCTGGTCTCGATCTCCTGACCTCGCGATCTGCCTGCCTGGGCCTCCCGAAGTGCTGTGATTACAGATGTGAGCCACCTCACCTGGCCTGTTATCTTTTTTATTGTTTAAACCACATTGTATAGAATTTGGGAAATAGGATGAAGAAGTACTCAGAAGCATTTTCCTCAGTCTCTGTCTGAGCTGCATTCCCACCTCCTTTTGTTCTTCCTTCTGTCTGGTTTCAGACAGCGCCATGTTGTGTTCTGCCTGTTCCTTCCACAGGTGGAAGTCCCAAGGGAGGAAAAGGAACCGACTCACAGTGTGGCCCAGGGGCCGGGGTCAACCCTTCCCTGGAGCATGATGGCCCCGGGATATTCTATGCCTCCGGTTTCCCACCTGTCCTCTCACGGTCCCCACCGTGGTTCATTATAATGGGTGCTTGCCTAAAAGTCAAGTCAGCTGAGGCTAGTCCTGCTGGGGCCACTGCCCACCTGCGTGACCTTGGACAGGAGGCTTCTCTCCTCTGATCTTGGCATCTTCATCAGAATAACAAGGAACGGGCTTAGAAAATCTCTGCGGTTCCTCTCCAGTTTTGGTGATCCCCAAATTCCAGGCTACTTCCTCTCAGCGCACAGCTCAGCTCAGGTGAACAGCAGAAATGACCTGCACGTTGTCCCTGTGTGAGAACCATGAATTGGAGACCTGGTTCAGAAGGAGATCCCAGGGCGTAGGTTCTCCTATCTTGTTTGTTAGCATGGAGGCAGGTGCTCCTATTTTGTTTATTATTACGACTCATAGAAATGAGTCTGAGCTCTTTGACTCGGCATGGAAAAAGGGAAGGACTCAGGTTTGAGCAGACACTACCCTGGTTTCTTACAGAGAGCCACTGCCAGAGGTGGGACAGGGTCTGGGTATCTTTGGGGGAGAAAGGCAGGGCTGGGGGTGAGACTGAGAAAGCCTGACATCTCTTGGCTGGTATCTGATCAGCAAACACCAGAGGAGTCTGTTTCCAGAGATTCTTTGGGCTGGGAAAAGTGTGTTGGGGATATGAGGAGGATGGGCTTAATGGGCCCTGCTGAGTGTGAGGAGCAAGGGTCACAGCTGCACCCTCCAGGGTTCCTCTTAGCCTTTGATTCCATCTGGGCAGGGAGGGAGCGGCCCCTCAGCCCCCTTGAGGTAGGTTTGCTTTGGCCAGAGATCTGACCCAGCCACTGGCCCAGAGCACCCCACCTCCCCGCTCCCCCTATCAAGAGGCAGCTGGCTGGGCCTCCAGTCTCCTTCTTCCCACCTCCTTCCTCCCTTACCAGGCCCCCTCCTCTTGGCCCCGGATACAGCTCTGTTTATCTGCCTGTCCCCTGTGGCATTCTCTCTACTCAGAGAGTTCGGAATGCCCTGCAAATATCTGGCACACAGGGCCACTGCCTCCCTCCCACATAGCAGTCTCTCCCTGGAATTTCAGGGAGCTTGGCCTCCTCTGTGCCTCAGTGTCTCTGAAAATCCAAGATCCTTTTACTTTTCGGCTCCTGTCTGGATGTTCTCGCCACTGCCCCCTTGAGGAACGTGAGTGCGCCCGAGTGACTAAAACAGATCATGTGCTTTTGATGCTATTGGATCATTTAGACATTCAACACGCATTTGTTGAGCACGTACTATAGGCTATATTCTGTGCAAGGTACTAGGAAGGTAGTTACAATCAAGGCAAACAAGGTCCCCACCCTCACTGTCCTTTCTCTCAGAATCTCATGCCATTCAGTCACTAAATCCCTCCACCCATTCTTGACCTTGTCCTCCCAGGCTCATAGCCCTTAGGGACTCTCCACTTCCATTTCCTCAAACTTTCCCCACTTCTTTACCTCGATTTTTGCCGAGCAAGGTTGAGTGGGCCTCGCTCTGCCTCCTGCCTGGGTGATTCTCCTAACCCCATGACACGGGAGCAAAGTCTGAGCAATGACGTATTGGAAACCACACTGGACTGGACCGGAGGGAGGGCAGAGGCCTTCAGTGTGGGACTTGCTCTACCATTAACCAGCTCTGTGCACTTGAATGAGTCCTTTACCTTTCGTCAATAAAGTCGGGTGTGGGGCTGGACTAGCTAGGGATTCTCACCCTTAGCTGCATGTTAACATCCCATGCCCAGGGTTCACCTTCAGGTACCATGTTTTTAATTGATCTAAGGTGAGACTTAGGCATCCGTGTGTTTTTTTTTTAATTTATTTTTATTTTTTTGAGACAGAGTCTCGCTCTGTTGCCCAGGCTGGAGTGCAATGGCAGGATCTTGGCTCACTACAACCTCCACCTCCCAGGTTCAAGCAATTCTCCTGCCTCAGCCTCCAGAGTAGCTGGGATTACAGGCATGCACTACATACCTGGCTAATTTTTGTATTTTTAGTAGAGATGGGGTTTCACCACCATGTTGGCCAGGCTGGTTACCAACTCCTGACCTCATGATCCACCCACCTCGGCCTCTCAAAGTGCTGGGATTATAGGTGTGAGCCACCGCGCCCAGCCACATCAGTATTTTTTTTTTTTTTTAAACTCCCCAGATGAACCAATAGGCAGAGATGAGAACCACTGAGCTAGATCCTAAGATCGGTAGCTCATCATAGCTAGCAGTTAGTGAGCACTTATTGTAGATTGCATGTTTGTGTCTCCCCAAAATCTTCAGGTTGAACCTCTGATGTGATGGTATTGGGAGGTGTGGTGCTTGGGAGGCAACTAGGTCATGAGGGCGGGACACTGGTGTGTGGGATTAGTGCTCTTTTAAGACGAGACCTGAGAAAGCTTGCTTCCTCTCTCTGCTCACCACCATGTGGGGATACAGCAAGAAGGTGGCTGTCTGCAAACTAGGAAGGGACCCTCACCAGGTACCGGATCTGCCAGCACCTGGATCTTGGACTTCCCAGTCTCCAGAACTAATGAAGACAGCATACAGTGCTTAGTCCTCACAACTCTATTTTACAGATGGGAAAACTGAGGCACAGAACCGAAGCTTACCCAAGTGTGGAGGGGAGGTGGGATTCAAACCTAGTTAGTGTGTTTCCAGAGCCTGCGCATTTAACTTCCAGGCTATAGGGACCCATTGAAGCTTCTCCTGTGGGTTTTTGTCTCTAGGAGTGCATGACCAGAACCGTCTGGATGCAGTGGCTACAGTGAGGAGTGCTCCAGAAGATAAAGGAGAAGAAAAAGTGCCAACTCTTATGCATCTGTGTTGAGCCACATATTGCTGGCTGCTGGTTGCTCATCATTGCGTTTAGAGGGTGATGGAAGCCCAGAGAAGGGGGAGATGGTTCTTAGTTGGAAGAATCAGAAAGGTCTTCTTGGAGGTGGTGGCATTCTAGGTGGGCCTTGACAGATAGGTAGGCTCTGACTCAGAGAGACAAAGAGAAGGAGCAATGTGAGCGCAGGTGCAGAGAGCGGAAGCACTCAGTGCACAAGGAAGAAATGTGGGAGGTAAAACTGGAAATAGATGTTGGAGCCATTTCATGGAGGGCCTTGAATGCCAGAGTAATTGCCATTCTAATTGCTAGTGTTTCCTAAAAGGCTCTGATGATAAGAATCATCTGGGTGCTTGTTAAAACTATAAAAGAGCAGGCACATTTCTTCAAGATTCTGATTCATGAGGGTGGGCGTGGAGAGTGGGAATCTGTATTCTTACCACCAAGCAAGTTTGAGAAATATTCCTATAAACAACATTGAGCCACTTAAAGTTTTTGAGAAGGGGATCAATCTCACTGAAATTGTGTTCTAGGAAGGCTCATTTGATGGGAGGGTGTGCACCTGTACGTGGACAGGGGTGTTGGGCTGGAAGGGAGAGACTGATAGGGGCTCTAGGTGGTGACAGTCTGGAGCAAGACAGTGGCAGCGACAGAGAGGAGACAGGGATGGATGAAAAGACGTTTGGGAGGTAGACGTTCAGGATTTGGCAGCTGATTGGACATCAGGGTAAAGAAGAAAGCAGTTGGAGATGGTGGCGATGATGAGGATGCTGGTGCAAAGTTAACTAAAATAAGGGTAGGGGAGAAAGGAGGTTGCTTGGGGGTATATGAAGGTTGAGATGCTACAGGCAGGGCTTCAGATGAAGGCACTCGGTGGGCGATAGAAGTGGGGACTGGAGCTTGGGAGAGGACATGGGCCATGGGAACCAGGTGGATGGAGGTGAACACTGAGCCAGGAGAGCAGAGGAGATGGCCCAGGCAGGGGAGGTAGAGGACAGGGGTCTGCAGATTCCGGATAGAGCCTTGGGTAACACCTACGATAGAGGAGGGAGATCTGGGAGATGGCAAGGTAGAGAAGCCAGGGAGCTGGAGAAGCAGGCCAAGTAGAGGGACCCAGAAGCTGAGGGAGGAACAAGTTTTACGGGGCAAAAAACTAACAGTTTCAGTTTTCAGATGCCAAGGGGAAAGGAAAGCTGGTCACTTTTTTTTTTTTTTTTTGTCAACTCAGAGGTCACTGGTGTGTCCTTTGGGAAAACAATTTCCATGTCAAATCGAGTTTGGAAATAAAACTGAAGCGTTGAGGACTGTGGTGAGGAAGCTGAGGCAGGGCGTAGGTTGCCCTCTCCCAAGGGGATCGTGGGAAATGGAAGGGGAAAGAAGACTGGGTAAACTGAGGCAGTAGATGGGGAGAGCCAGTGAACAGGCGAGACCCATTTAGAAGAGTCTCTTCTCCTTTGCCACTGGTCCCCCTCCACCTGTGGGCCCTAGCTTTGATCATAACGGGGCACCATGATACACGTGTTTTCATTTCATCTTCACAGCAATCCTCAAAAAATAAAGAGATCAGTACTCTGGTAATTCTCACTTTACAGACGATGACACTGAGGCTAGAGACAGTGAGTAATGGGATTCAGGCTACATGGCTGGCAAATCCAGGTCTACGCTGTCTGGTTCTGAAATCCCAGCCCCAAAGCTTTTTAATTCATTGAAAACACAGAAGTTTTATGTCTTAGGCCCAAGGTCCTGATTGGTAACCTGGCTCATCCCCCGATTTCCAGGTTCATTCTGGCTGGTCCCCTTTACTCAGGGATATCTAGTTCAGGAGCTGGGATCCTTCATGCCAGTGCTCAGGGCTTCAGTACCAGCTGGATTCCCTGCCACCCTGCCCTGCTGGCTGGTTGGATCTAGACACCCTTGTCATCTCCCAGCTCCTTCTGAGGACAATAATTTCTATGGTACAGATGCAGCCAGCAACATGGCTGAGGACTTGTGCTGTGGAGTCAGAAGGCCTGGAGAAGAAATCCTATGCTACCACTAACTGGACACATTTTTTTTGAGAGAGGGTCTTGCTATATTGCCCAGGCTGGAGTGCAGTGGTGCAATTGTGGCTCACTGCAGCCTCACCTTCCTAGGCTCAAGCAATCCTCCTGCCTCAGCCTCTTGAGTAGCTGGGACTACAGTTGGAGCCCACCATGCCCAGTTTTTTTTTTTTTTTTTTTAATCTTTAGTAGTGACAGGATCTTGCTAGCTGCCCAGGCTGGTCTCAAACACCTGGGCTGGGCTCCAGCAGTCCTCTGGCCTTGGCCTCCCAAAATTCCGGGATTATGGGTGTGAGTCACCGAGCCTGGCTTGGACAAATTTTTTAGCTTCTCTGAACTTCAGTATTTTTTAACATCTCTAACTTAGAGAGTCACTTTGAGAATTACAATGCCCAGTGAAGGTTAGCAATTGTTTTGTGCCCTTGATTTCCAATGTCCTGGCTTTCAGACTGTAATTTCTTTTTCAGCTTGATCTGACCTCCAGCACATTTCCCTCCCAGAGGACAGAACTCAGCTTTTCCTAGGCTGCTTCGTGAGGGATGGAAGGTTCAGGTTTTGAAATAAGAGGAGGAACTATCAGCTGTAGATGAAAGTAACTGGTGTACGATGGGCTCCAGGGGAAGTAACAGTGTCCGCTGAGGAGGCGACATGACTGCCAGAGAGGAAGGGCCCAGATTCCCTCTCTTGTCACTTGCTGTTTCCTCACTTCCTCAGTCACTCGCAAATGTCTGTTAAGCTTTTACTCCTTGCCAGGCAATTCTGTAGGCTTTGGGGGAGAATAAAAAAGAGTTAACAGTGGCCTTGAGAAACTCACAGCCAGGATGGAGAGGCAGATGTAAACAAGTCCCGTAATTACAATGCAGAGTGGGAAACTCCGCCGAGGAGCTGAGAACAGGGTGCAGTGGGAGCAAGGGGGTGGGTCGCGCTAGCGTCAAAATTCTGGGCCCCCGCTCTCTCCCATGGCCAGCTCGGTCACCCCCACTGTTCCATCTGTTTCTTTGTTTTTGCAGTCTTTATTGCTGGCTTTGTTTTTCCTTCACTTTCCTAATAGAAAGTCTTTGGAAAAATTCCACCCTTGTTTCAGTTGGAACGGGGAAAAGGAGAATTGTCTACTCTTCAGCCAAAAGAGCCAAGGGGTGCTGGGTTCCTGGAGAGTCCAGGTGGACAAGTGGAGGAAGCAGGGACTGTCCCGAGGGAGCCAGGGGAGAGCCTGCAGCGGGGCAGGCATGGGGCAGGGAGAGGTGAAAACATGGGAGGAGCTGTGCCTGGCTGGGGGGCCCACGAGGCTGTGTACTCCCCAAGTCCTCTTCCAGAACTCTCTCTGCATCCCCTGTCCTCCGTTCTGATTGGAGGAGAGAGTTGGGACTTCTTCCACTTCAGAGAATCCTGTAAAGCCCGGTTACATTGCTCTTTCCCCACCCAGATAGCTGTGAAGGGCTGGGACCCCAGAGATAGAAGTGAGTCTTTGACATTATTCACATCAGAGGGCCGTGTGTGTCTGTGTGTGTGTGTGTGTGTGTGTGTGTGTGTGTGTGTGAAATCCCTCCGTTCCCTCTTTCCCCAAACCACCACACACACAAAGCTCGTTGTTCCCCGGGCTGTCAGTTCTGCATTCCATTCAACACATGTTTATTGAACACCCACTATGTGTTGGAAGCTGGAGCTGCCTAGTGGAAAAAGTTATTTCAGAAGGCTGCATAGGCACCAGATATGCATGTGTGTGCGTGAATACATGCACATGTATGTATGAATCAATGTGAGCGGGCTAGGGAAACAGGAAGAAGGAGGAAAGAAGAATGTCTGGGAAGCTGGGGAGTCAGGTAGCTTGCGTTTGTTTGCATCTGGGTGCTCCCATTTGCTGGCTGTGTGACCTCAGGTAAATTATATAAGCTTTCTGTGCCTCTGCCTCCCATCTGTCAAATAGCGGTAACCGTAGTATTCACCTCACGGGGTTGGTGTTGTGAAAGCCGAATGAATGAGTGTGTGCACAGAGTGTGTGCAGCGGTGCCCAGCAAGGAGTAGGTGCTCTGTAGCAATTATTGTTCCCTTCTCACCCCACTCAGAGCTGGGTGAAGACAAGCTCATAAATGACTGGCTCACATTTGCCTCTTGCTCAGCCTCAGTGATGCAGAGGCAGTCACCTGGTGCCACCCACCTCCTGCCCCCTGAGGCTCGCCTACAACACTCAGCCCACAAATCTCTAAACCACTGCTATCTCCTGCCCTTGGCTGACCCCGCCCCACACTAGGCTGCTCAGAGTAGAGAAGAAGTAATATCACACCATAGGGGTTGCTTCAGTCCCACGCTACCCTCCAGGCATATATCTGAGCCGCCAGTTCCCTCTGAGCAGACTGGGAATGGAGAAGTGGGACGGGTGAACATCTGTGGTGGAGCCCAGGCTCCCACCCCATGCAACTGGGGAATGAAGAACCTATCAGGAGGTCAGGAGGGAGGCCAAGGGGATTCCAGCTCCAAGGGATCCATTCGTGGCATTCCAGAGTGGGCGGCAGCTGGCACGAACCCTTGGTTCAGAAATGGCAGGGCCCCCTCAGGAGTCAGGGCCAGGTCGTGCCAAAGTCCCAGTGACATCGTGGCTCTGCTATTCTTGAACAGCTGTGCTGCCCCCCTTGGCATAGGGTTCGAGAATGGAATGGAGGCAGGAGTGTGGGCTTGGCCAGGGCAAGAGGAGGGTTCAGACACACACACACACACACACACACACACACACACACACACACACCCACACACCCCCGGTCCACCATGAGGGTGCAGATGCCTGGTTCAGGGAGAAAAGAGGAAGAGGGTGGAATGTGAATGTGTGTGTGCGTGCGCGTCTGTGTCGGGGAGAGATGGGTTTGTGGTTCTGTGAGTGTGTCTGGTGTTTGGGTGTGCATGTCTCCGTGTTTATCTTTGTGTGTGCACTTCTGTTTCAGTGTGTCTCTGTAGGAGTTTGTTGTCTGGGCGAGGGTAGATTTTCGCGCTACTTCTGTCTCTGACTCTTTGCTTGAGCCTCTCAGCAACTCAGCAGAGAGAATTTTCCCTTCTGCGAGGGTGGGAAAATATAGCTCATCAGGGCAGTATGGGCCAATACTTTATAAACACACACAAATCACAGGACATTCTTGCGTGTGATCCTTAGCTCCCTATAAAGCTAGGGTTGATACACATTTAAAAGAGAGAGAGCTGAGTCCTATGTGTATGCTCCTGTCATTTCTACATGTCTGACTGATGAGCATGTGTGCTTACGTATTTGACATATTTGTCACTGTGTCTCCATGGCAGTATCTGTGTCTACAGCTTGGTGTATACTCGTGTGCTAGGCTCATATTTAACTGTGTTTCTGGCGACGTTTATCTTTAAGCAGCAACATAGCAGGAGTTAGAAGCACAGGTTCCACAGTGAGACGATCCAAGGTTCGAATCCCTGTGTCACTGTAACTAATCCACTAACCTTGGACAAGTTTCTTAACTTTTCTATGCCTCAGTTTTTTCACAGGGATAAAAATAGCCCATGAGGATACAAGAGATCATGTTTAGTGCCTGGCACAAGTTAGCATATGTTAACAGTCCTGTCTTTGAACGTGCTCCTTTCTGAGAGCTGTCTCCTTGGTTGGGACTGCAGTGTGTCACATCTCAGCCGGAGTATACGCTGCTTCTGGGCAGAGCGTGGGTCTCAATTATCTTTAACAATACCCATGACCCCTCAGTGCCACCTCAGTGCCTTGTGCACTTGTCATCTCAAGGTGAAATGAGGCCTGTTTCAGGTGAAACAGGACAGATGTCAGATGCAGGCCCATGCCTGGGGTAGTACATGGAGGGCAGGTGGGAAGCTGGGGATGGCAATGTCACCACAGCCCAGCTGGGCATCAGGGTCCCTCACGGTCATTCCTGCACACCTGACCAGGTCTCCCTGCAAGCCCAGCCTCCCTCCTCCTTCGTGTCTCAGTCTGGCCTTGAAACTCACTGAAGGGCCTCCTTCCTCCTTTCTCTTCTCACCCCACCCTAGGGCACTAGCCTAGGTGCTGGGAGGCCTGTGTGTATGTGTTTTGTTTTGGAGATGAGTCTCACTCTGTCGCCCAGGCTGGAGTGCAGTGGCGCGATCTTGGCTCACTGCAACCTCTGTCTCCTGGGTTCAAGCGATTCTCCTGCCTCAGCCTCCTGAGTTGCTGGGTGCCTGCCACTATGCACAGCTAATTTTTGTATTTTTAGTAGAGACGGGGTTTCACCATATTGGCCAGGCTGATCTCAAACTCCTGACCTTGTGATCCGTCCACCTCAGCCTCCCAGAGTGCTGGGATTAAAGGCTTGAGCTACCGCGCCCGGCCCTGCATGTGTTTTCAGTGGGTGGGATGACTGCTCTCCAGTCTACACCATGCCTCACTGTTTTGCAGCTTGTGTGTGTTTGTGCATGGCTCTGTGGGGGTGTGTGTCTGGGAGATGTCTTTCTGTGTGATCCACGCTCTGTTACAGTGGGGACATGTGTCTGTGTGTGTGATGTGCCTCGTGCCTGGGGTTTGTTCCCCTCCCCCAGCTTTCCCAGTTACATAAGCAGCTGAGGGGTCCGTCAGGCCTGGGCTATGGGCTCCTCCTGCTGGCCGCCTCTGGCACCCGCAGTCTGGGGAGGGGACTGCTGATGACGCCGCTTTCATGTTGGGCCTTATCCCCTCTGGAGGGAGACACCAACCGGGTACTCAACGCAGACCTGCCCCCAGCTACTTCCCAGCCCCAGGTCACAGGGTAAGAGAGGATACCTCAGCTCCATGAAGAGCCCTCTCATAATGCTCATACTGTGGGCTGGTTATGAGTTCTTTATGAAATGTCTCCTTAACATATAGGACCATGTTCCCTGAGGGCAGGGGACCAGGCCTGCCTTGTTTACCATGGCATCTCCAGTGCCCAGTACAAGGCCTGGCCCATTCAATATTTGTGAATGACTAAGTTTACAGGGTGGAGAGGCTTAGGAGGGGGGACAGTATGGTGTAGGAATATTTGGGGCTTTGGGGACAGACAAGCCTGGGCTCAAGTCACCCCATGGCCATTAAAAGCCGTGTGGCCTTGGGCACGATACTTAACCTGTCTACACTCAGGTTTCTCTTCTGTTAAATGACACCACCTTGCAAAATATGCTATAAGGACTAGAACTAATATCCAAAAGGGCCTTCTTGTGTAAGCATTTCATAAATGACATCTATCATTATTACAACTGGTAACATCTTTCATCCCTCAAGCATCAGGAAGGCACTAAATCTGCTCAGTAATTAAATCCATTATAAAGGGAGAGACGTGTTCTTCCAAAAGCTTCCCTGTGAGTTTCAGTTTTCACATAGCTCCATATGCCTGTGGATGGATCTAGATGATGTGGCTCTGGAGCAACCAGGCTGTGGATATTTCAAGGTGGGAATAAATAGGCGCCCTGCTGCCCTGTTCATGGGCTGGCAGTCCTGGGAGGCGAGGGCTGGACCTCTGATCTCTCTTCAAGGCCTCACACATTCGGCCTCAGAGTTTCTCTGGCTTCTCCAGGGTTCCTCAATGTGGCTTCTATCGGCAACCCCATGAGCAGGACCTCAGAGTGAAGCACTGTGCCACACTTAGGAATGCAAAGTCAAGGGAGGTCTGGTCTGGCCTGTGCCACTTTCCCTCTCTGGGCCTCAGTTTCCTCTTCTGTAAAGGGGGGTGAGTGAGTGGCAGGGAAGGGGGATGAGAGGGGACAAGAGAGGGTTGGAGGGTTGAGGGTGCTAAATGGGCTCTGTGGTCACCTCCCACTGACAGCCACTTTGACAGCCTTGGCTTTGCAAACCTGGCTGTCTCTTCTTCCTATTCTGGACTCGTCCTTCCTGCCCCTCCCCACTCCCCACCTTGATAGTTCAGGAGAGACAGAGCACCTGGAAAGGGTGCCTCCTCCATTCTCCCACCTCCAGGGCAAGCCCCACCCCTCCCAGAAGAGAGCACTGTTCATCTCTTCTCACTGTCACTGAACATAGAGACTCCTTCACCTAAACACCAGGTCTAAACTAGATCTAAGCTAAGCCTCTTAGGAAACAGTTCAAATAATAATTCAAAACTTAAAATAATCTTTATTTATCTCCTATTTCATATTAGTTTCCTGTGCCAAACACTTTATGTGCATTCCTCAATTAATCATCACAATAACCCTTTGGGTGATGTGATCAACCTCAATTCAATTTGCAGAGGAGAGGAAAAAACTGAGGTTGAAGGAGGTTAGGCAATGGGCCAGGATCACCCAATCAAGAAATGACGTCGCCTGGATGGCCTCCTCTCCTAATCCATTTTTCTTTCGGTTTTGCCCTCTGAGGGGGTGAAAAAAAAGTCTCCAGTGACCTTCTGGATTCTGGAAGCGCCCTTCAGCTCAAACCCTTCGCGTTCGGGAACTCCTGGGTTCTGCCCACCCCTGCAGGGTTTGCAGCCAGGACTGTGGCGAAGAGCAAATAACTGAATTCTAAATGCGTGGCCACAGTCACCTCGCCAATCCCAGGGCACCTGCACCCAATTCTCCAGGAAAGGCTGGCAGGTGCGGGGTCGGGTGCGCTCTGTGCGAGGGTGGGTGGGAATTTCAATGAGCCGAGTGCAGTTAGCTCTCCCCTGCGAGGGCCTGGGGCGGAGCCAGGGCAGGGGGCGGGGCAAGACCGGGGTCCTGGGCGGAGCCAGGATTGGAGGCTGACGTTGCCCTGGTGGGAGGGGGGAGGGGGCGGGGCTTGGGACTGGAGCGGGGCCGGGGCGGAGCCAGGATTGGAGTCCGACTGTAGTCCTGGTGGGGCGGGGCGGGAGAGGGGCCGGAACTGGGGGCTGAGCCGGGGCCCGGGGCGGAGCCAGGATTGGAGTCCTACTGGAGTCCCGGGTGGGGCGGGGCGGGAGAGGGGCCGGAACGGGGGGCTGGGCCGGGGCTCGGGGCGGAGCCAGGGCTGGAGTCTTGTGGGGCGGGCCGGGGCGGGGCCGGGGCGGGGCTGGGACTGGGTGAGAGGCAAAGGTGAGTGTACGGAGGAGGGGCGGGGCCGGGGCCAGGTGCGGAGCAAAGGCCGGAGTCTGGCGGGGTGGGGCAGGCAGGGCCAGGGCTGGGTCTGGGGCGGGGCGGGCCTGCACGGGGCGGGGGAAGGGGCGGGGCCGGGGCGAGGATGGTCTCAGAACTGCCAACGGCTGGAGGGAAAACAACGGGAGGGGCGGAGGGAGGGGAGTCGGCAGCTCCCGCTCAGCTAGCTCGGCGCACCCACGCCTCGCTGCCCCGCTTCCTGCCCCCCACCTGGGCATGCGCCCCCGGCCCCCCCGGTCCCCCAGAACCCGCGCCACCCCCCGGAGCCTCCCCAGAGCTGGCCGCGCAGGATGGGCGCCCTCAGGGCCACGCTGCTGCCGCCGTCGCCGCCGCTGCTGCTGCTAATGCTAGGTAAGCCAGGCCCCGGTTCCGGTTCCCGGCCCCGCCGGGCAGGTGCCTGCCGCCCGGCACCCAGACCAACCCGCCTCCCGAGCTTTTCGGGGCTTCTCACATCCTCCTTCTCCGTCATGGGTGCCTCCAGCCTCCCCGGGACCGGCGGGCAGCTGCGCTTTGTGGCTGCCCGCCGAGCCAGTCTTGGGGAGAGTGCAGGCTCCCCAGCTCTAAGCCAGGGACTGGGGCACAGGGAGGACCCACTAAGGTGCTCCCCCAGGCACTGCGTAGCCTCCCGGGGCAGGTCCCACTTCGCAGCAATTATACCCACGTCCTGGGGTCAGTGCACCAAATGCTGCGACTCCTTTCTGCCCCACACTCAGCTCCAGGCCTGGCCTTGGGTGCGCGCCCTGCGTGGGCAGTGCCTGCCCAGCTTCGTAATTGCCCCAGAGTTGGCTGGAGGCCCAGAGGCCAGTTCTGCCCACGATCTTTGAAGTAAGTCTCCCCCAATTGCGCTCCACACACTTCATCAACTGAGGCTGGGGACGGTTCCCTCTCTCGCCCCCATCGCCACCCTGGGCTGGGTCGCTCTTTGCTCTTCTTGCTCTCTCCCAAGTGGCACTTGGCTCTGCAGCCACCCATCAGTTTTCACAACCGCTTAGTTCCAGCTTCCTTGGCTCAGGAGAAACCAGGTTCCATGGAGACTGATCCTGGGATCTCCAAGCACCTTGTGTCTGCTGTGGTGGGTGTTCATGGTGGGCTGTTCTGGGCCAACCTTGCATGGATGCATGGGGGTAATTACAGTGGAATTGTTTTTGGCCTGAACTGGTGGTCTGGGGGTCAGTGAAACTGCCGGTATAGATGTTGATGAGACTGAAGCCCTTGAAATGAGAGTGAAGTGTGGGGGTGGGGATGGTGACTTAAGAGCTGCTGTCGTCAAGGCAGAGGCTGAAGGTAGCCCCAGCTGCCTGTTTCTAGACCAGAGCTCCACAGTGGCACCAAGCAAAGCCTTCCCCTGCTACAGGTCCCTGGGCCCTGCAGGGCTACCATGAGTCCTCTCCTTGGTCCCTGGGCAGATAACAGCAGAATGTACAGAGAGGAAGGTGCTGTGGGGCCTGGTTGCCTAGCACTTAGTATGTTTTCCCCAGTGGGCAGCATGGAGCAGGGAGGAGCCCAGGGAGACAGGGAAGTGCTGGCCTGTCGTTGAAAGAGGAACACGCAGAGGTCTGAGCACCCACTGCTCTTGGGAACCTTACATTCATTTTACAAATGAGGAATATGAAGTAACTTGCCCCAGAGAGCACATTTAGTGAGTATTGGGGCTATGATTTGAACACAGATCTGATTCCAAAGCAGGCCTCTTTGCTCTCCCTTTCCTTGCTGTGACTAATACAGAGGAGGGAAGAGAGAGCTGTGTGGCAACTGATTTCCTAAGGCTGTGGGGTGACTTTCCCATGGGGATCTCCAAGCATCAGCAGTTGTGGAGCCAGGAAGATGGGAGGGGGCCTTCTGAGCAGTCAGCCTGGAGGCAGCCAGGGAAGGTGTCAGTTTGGCTGTCTCTACCATCACCCTGATTATGAAACTTGCCCGGCCTGAGGCAGGGCTCTCCTGAGTCACATACGCACTCACTCACTCACGGTCAGAGCTGGAGCTCTTAGTTCACCTCCAGTGTGGAAACTGAGGCCTAGGAGAGAAGGAGACTGGATCCCAGGCCACACAGCTGGGCATGGGGATGGTGCTGGAATCCCACTTCCTGACTCCCAGTCTGTGCCCCTATCAACAGACCATGAGTTCTCCTTGTGACTCAGCCAGAGGAAGGAGGAAGGGGCTAGGAGCCCAGCAGCAGGGGTGGGGAAGTTTGGAGGAGCCGTTCTAGAGAAGCTGGAGGGAAGAGTTTGACCACAGACTCCTGGGCATTTTCCTCTAGCCCCTACAGAAAGGCTATGGATATCCCCCTGAGAGACCTAAAAGTGACACTCTGGTTGGTGAGGTCAGTCCCTTCAGGCCTGACCTTGGAGTTTCCCCATCTTCCTCCCTGGTTTTGCCCCTCTGGAGGAGTATGTGGAAGCCGCCTAGGGAGAGCAGAATCTTGGCTTAGATAGTATACTTCTCCTGCCTTAGCTTTCTCATCTGTAAAATGGGGAGAGGTGGGGAGGAGTGGTCTAGCCCTCCTTACCTTCTGAGGTTCTGTGATCTTATCTAGTGGGAGCTCTGGAAGGAGAGAAGGGAGGAACTCAGCCCTCCAAGGCTGCCAGGAGTATCTGCTGGGGTAGGGTTGGGCATAGGGGTGGAATAGGCTGAAGAAGAGAGGTCTGGCCTTTCTGAAGGGAGAGATGAGAAGGGGCAGCTGGTGACTTAGTGCCTCCCGACAGAAAGAGAGCCATATATGTAAACGAATGCATACGATATGCAAATGAATGCTTTGTTAAGGAACTGGGGCAGGCGCCTTGTGTGTCTGCTGGG
Source organism: Sapajus apella (assembly GCF_009761245.1). Classification (NCBI taxonomy): domain Eukaryota; kingdom Metazoa; phylum Chordata; class Mammalia; order Primates; family Cebidae; genus Sapajus; species Sapajus apella. The sequence continues at coordinate 3,747,729 of NW_022437059.1, read as the reverse complement.
CTAGCCAGGAAGGTTGGCAGGCACTGGAGGAGGGGATCTTCTGCCCCCTGTGCCAGGGCAGAGTCTGGATCTTCCCCCAGAAGCCCCAGCTGCCTGGGCAGCCCTGCAGGGTGAGAGAAGCAGTGAGCTCATGGCACAGCTGGAGGGGGGAGGGCATTGTGTGGTAAGAACTGACTGGGTCTGTGCCCTTTCCAGCTAGGGCCACTGGCTCCATTGTCTGGCCCAGGTGACACAGCTTAGCCAACTAGCCCTTCTGAGCAAGACTGCCAGCTCCCCTCAAAGGAGGGGACATGTAGTCTCAGAATTCCCCAGCCAGAAGGCTCCCCTGACCAGGAGGATGGAATGGTAGACATGGAGGTAGGTGAATGGCAGGGACAGATCAAGGTTCAGTTGGAACCAAGGACTGGTTAGGTCAGGAATCAGATGTACTCCTTTCTGCCTTCAGGCGCTCTGCTTCTAGTCTGCTAGAAATGGGATACATCTGGGTGCCAAGGCAATCCTGGGCTCATACCACCTAATCGAGACCCAGGTGTCTTATATCCCAGCATCCGTTTGCTGTTCTCAGAACAGGGTCCAAGCTGTGGACCAACTTTCCCAGGTCTCCTTTCCTTTTCTAGGCAGAAGTCAAGAATGGTACTTGTGCCAGAGGGCATAGAATGGGGAACCAGGTATCTCCAACTCCTTTTGCCTTTCCCTACAGGAATGGGATGCTGGGCCCGGGAGGTGCTGGTCCCCGAGGGGCCCTTGTACCGAGTGGCTGGAACAGCTGTCTCCATCTCCTGCAATGTGACTGAATATGAGGGCCCTGCCCAGCAGAACTTTGAGTGGTTCCTGTACAGGCCTGAGGCCCCGGATACTCCTCTCAGTATTGTCAGTACGAAGGATGCCCAGTTCTCCTATGCGATCTTCAAGCCCCGAGTGCTGGCGGGTGAGGTGCAGGTGCAGCGCCTACGAGGGGACGCCTCGGTGCTCAAGATTGCCCGCCTGCAGGCCCAGGATGCTGGCATTTATGAGTGCCACACCCCCTCCACTGATACCCGCTACCTGGGCAGCTACAGCAGCAAGGTGGAGCTGAGAGGTACTAGGCCCTGGAATGGGCTGGGGCCACATACCATCTCAAGGCAGGAGGGACACAAGTGACCTATCTAACTGCCCTTTAGGTTTTATAGCCAAGGAACTCTCTGCCCAAAGAGGTTAAGTGACTTGTGCAAAGTCACCCAATAACTCAGTGGCTGGTGTGGGACTCAAACCCAGATTTCCTCGCTCTAGGCCAGTGCTCTTCTGATCATATCAAGCCCCCTTCTGGAAGAAGAGCTATCCAGTCCCCTTTCCATTCCCAAGAATGAGGAAGACTGATGAGGTGAATAGACTCTACTCCTGGACAGTACAGGACCCAGATCTGGGAGAGAGCGTAGTTAGGGAAGGAGTTAGACCATGTGACATTCTCACTCTCTTAAGTTTCTTTGTCTCCTGAAGAAGGAAGACAAAGCCACTTTTCTTGGTATTTCAAACAGGGGTCAGTCTTGAACGTAAGGGTGAGTAGGCAATGGGCTGGTTCTTTGAAATTCAGCAAGTATTTATTGAGCGCCTGTGATATGCCCAGCACTAAGCTTGGCACCACTGAGTTACAGAAGAAATAATACAACATGCGATCTTTGCCCTCTGGGAGCTCACAGTCTATTTAGGGAGATAGGCCATACACAGGAAACAGTAACAAGGGCTGCCAGCCCCAGCCCTCCCTCACTCCAGCTGTTCTCTCCAGTTCTTCCAGATGTCCTACAGGTGTCTGCTGCCCCCCCAGGACCCCGAGGCCGCCAGGCCCCAACCTCACCCCCACGCCTGACGGTGCATGAGGGGCAGGAGCTGGCACTGGGCTGCCTAGCGAGGACAAGCACACAGAAGCACACACACCTGGCAGTGTCCTTTGGGCGATCTGTGCCTGAGGTGCCAGTTGGGCGAGCAACTCTTCAGGAAGTGGTGGGAATCCGGTCAGACTTGGCCGTGGAGGCCGGAGCTCCCTATGCTGAGCGACTGGCTGCAGGGGAGCTTCGTCTGGGTAAGGAAGGGAGTGATCGGTACCGAATGGTAGTAGGAGGTGCCCAGGCAGGGGACGCAGGCACCTACCACTGCACTGCCGCTGAGTGGATTCAGGATCCTGATGGCAGCTGGGCCCAGATTGCAGAGAAAAGGACTGTCCTGGCCCACGTGGACGTGCAGACGCTGTGTAAGTGCCACATCCCACTGTGGGAGCTGGGAGGGACAGTATTCTGGTGGGCACTGTGGCCACAGGGGGTACCGGATAGCCATCATCTGACCCCAGGGAACTCATCTTCTAGAGTGATCAGCCCTGTTAGCATTGCTTCCCGCTCTGCCCTGGATGAGTTTTCTCTGCTCAGTGATGGGTTATAGAGTTAGGAGGGCCATGGCTGAGGGGTGAGATTCAAGCCCCCGAGTAGAAAGATGGTCATACCCAATGAGGGGCAGACAGGAGGCTTTGAAGCTGCTGCTGTCAAGGAGAAAACACAAAGTTGGGGAATCAGGTCCCTCTTGTCCCCTCCTGCCTCTGTGACACCTCTTCCCCTTCCTGTGTTTCAGCCAGCCAGCTGGCAGTGACAGTGGGACCTGGCGAACGTCGGATCGGCCCAGGGGAGCCCTTGGAACTGCTGTGCAATGTGTCAGGGGCACTCCCCCCCGCAGGCCGTCATGCTGCATACTCTGTGGGTTGGGAGATGGCACCTGCGGGGGCACCAGGGCCTGGCCGCCTGGTAGCCCAGCTAGACACAGAGGGTGTGGGCAGCCTGGGCCCTGGCTATGAGGGCCGACACATCGCCATGGAGAAGGTGGCATCCAGAACATACCGGCTGCGGCTAGAGGCTGCCAGGCCTGGTGATGCGGGCACCTACCGCTGCCTCGCCAAAGCCTACGTTCGCGGGTCTGGGACCCGGCTTCGTGAAGCAGCCAGTGCCCGTTCCCGGCCTCTCCCTGTGCACGTGCGGGAGGAAGGTGAGACGGGGCTGGGCCCTGGACAGGGTTCAAGGATTGTAGACCCATTTTCCTTCTGTTTCCACATCCCCTCCCTTCTATCAGCTGCTTGCATGCCGCACCTCATGCTCCTCTTCTACCAATATTGTAGGAATACCCTGAGTTTCCTGGGGCGGTGCTTGGCAGCAGCCCTCACCCCATGCTCCCCGGCCTTGCCCCATCTGGCCCCATGTCCTGTGTTCTGCAGGTGTGGTGCTGGAGGCTGTGGCGTGGCTAGCAGGAGGCACAGTGTACCGGGGGGAGACTGCCTCCCTGCTGTGCAACATCTCTGTGCGGGGTGGACCCCCAGGACTGCGGCTGGCTGCCAGCTGGTGGGTGGAGCGATCAGAGGATGGAGAGCTCAGCTCTGTCCCTGCCCAGCTGGTGGGTGGTGTGGGCCAGGATGGTGTGGCAGAGCTGGGAGTCCGGCCCGGAGGAGGCCCTGTCAGCGTGGAGCTGGTGGGGCCCCGAAGCCATCGGCTGAGACTACACAGCTTGGGGCCTGAGGATGAAGGTGTGTACCACTGCGCCCCCAGCGCCTGGGTGCAGCATGCCGACTACAGCTGGTACCAAGCGGGCAGTGCCCGCTCAGGGCCTGTCACAGTCTACCCCTACATGCATGGTGAGTGGCATCCCTCTACCCTCCTTACTCTGCCTCCCTCCTGGCCCCTGCCCCTAGTCTTCCCTGCCCATCTTCTGACCCTCCTGCCACTGTCTTTTTCCTCCACATCATGTCACATGAAGTCTCAACGTATCCATCTTCCAGCCCTGCAGTGCCTACCTGTGTAGGGTCCTCTGTGGTTGCTGCTGACTTTCATGCTGAGGGACAGGCTGTGGGCAGGGATAGGGGTGTCTGTGAATGGAGGAGGTGGGGCCAGAGAACTTGATGGGGAAAGTTCTGGAGGCATGTGGGATGGGTGGAGGATGATGGCATCCTTTTGAACAGTCTTCCTCTCTCCCCCAGCCCTGGACACCCTATTTGTGCCTCTGCTGGTGGGTACAGCGGTGGCCCTGGTCACTGGTGCCACTGTCCTCGGTACCATCACTTGCTGCTTCATGAAGAGGCTTCGAAAACGGTGATCTCTCACTCCCCAGGTGAGGGAAAAGAACCCCCCGACCTTGTCTCCATTGGGCTTCCACCCCCAAGTCCTGAACGAGGCTGCTCCCTCCCAGGTCTCACCTGGAGGAGGAGTAGGCAGCTCAGATCCATAGGGCTCTGTTAAGGGGCGGGAGCCAGGAGGGAGCCCCCCTTCACTCAGGGCTCTGTGTCCTTAGCCCACGCCGGGCGCCCTTTTCAGGTCTTGCAGGTGTCGACTGTCTTCCAGCCCAGCTCCAAGCCCTCCTCTGGTTGCCTGGACACCCTCTCCCTGTTTCCATTCTTCCTTTAATTTATTTGACCTCCCCCCACCCAGAATGGGAGACACGGCTCCCCTTCCTCACTCCTTCCCTCCCAAGCCCTCCCTCTGGCCTTCTGTTCTTGATCTCATAGGCATCCTATAGGGAGACCATTCCCTGTCCTGGAATTAGTTTTTCTAAAATGTGAATAAACTTGTTTTATAAAAAGTAGGCTTGACTGTGTCTTCCCTACCATGAGACTGTAAAAGGCACGGGGTGTGTAGCAGGGAGGTGGCTGGGTGTTGACAACCTATTCTGAACGACCCAGGCCTCTCTTCCCACCACAAACGCCATCTGGCCTCCGTGGGCCATGCCACCCACCCCAGGAGGGGACACCTGAGTTCCATCTGCTGCCTGAACTGTCAGTGCTGAGGCAGTGCCTGATTGGACTCCTGCTTGGGGAGGGAAGCATAGAGGGCAGGTTCCAGCTGCCTGTGGTCCCCCCTTCCCAGCTTCTCCCATGTTATAGGGTATGGGCTTCCAGGAGCAGGGACTTTTCTGAGCTCCCCAGACTTCACCCTACTCTTCCCCTTTCATTCTCCTGGTCAGGCTAGTCTTGGACCTGACTTCTCCCAATAGGTCTCATTCTCCTTGGAGCTGACTCCTCCCACTAGGCCCTGGGGCTGCAATTCTTGTTCCTTCTGATTGACAGCAGCAGAACAGAAGCCTCAGCACACAGCTGATACTCAGGCTGGGACAACAGGCAGTCATGGGAGGGCCTGTGTGTCCCCAGGGCCATTGCACCCGTATCTACTCACTGTGCCTGTATACACCCACTGCCCGCATACACCCACTGCCCGCATACACCCACTGCCCGCATACACCCACTGCCCGCATACACCCACTGCCCGCATACACCCACTGCCTGCATACACCCGCTACACCCGCATATACTTGCCTCACCTGCCTGTACACACCCTGGGGTTTCCTCCCTCCCCGCCTTCAGCTTCACCTCTCCTCCAGTGCCCCAGAAGTTTCATGAATTTTCTTGCCTAAGGATTCTCTGATCCTAAAATTCTTACCTGCACAGCACCTTAAGAGGCATCCAGTAGGCCTCCTTCAGTTGTTATTTAAATATTTATTGAGCATTACGAGTTTGCTAAGTGTCATTTTTACAGATGAGGAAACTGAGGCCCAGAGATGTGATTTGCCCAGAGTCATAGAGCTAATTAGCGACAGTGTCAGGACTGGGACCTAGGTCTCCTGACTTGTCACACTATACAGTGGTGCCCTGAGTGGTGACAGTGGCAAGGAGAGGTGTGGCAGGGTCTCTGTGACTTCAGGGGGCAGGAGGGGCCTTTCCAGCCTCAGTTTCTTTGCTTGTCCAAGTGCAATGGGTTGGCTCCTGTGGATACAAAGTAGCCCACCCTGTCTTGTCCAGACTCCCCTGTTTCACTGAAACCCAAATGAATCCCATTCCCCACCCCAACATCTGTTCTTAGGGGACCAGCTGATGCAGGGTTCAGGAATCTCATCTTTGATGACGGGACCCCGGTGGCCCTGTGACCTGAGGCAAATATGTCCATGCTTTGACTTGAAAGGAAGAGACTGGGACTTGGGTCCTTTCTGAGTTCACCCAAGCTGCCTAGGCTCCTTCCTTGGCCCCCTTTCTTGCTTCCAGAGGACCCACAGGACCCTGGCTGTGCCCCATAGGACCCCAGCTGTGCCTCATAGGACCCTGGCTGCCCAACCTGGAACAGTGGACTGGAGTGTTTTCCCGAGGGGGCTTAGACTTATGAAAGGGCAGGAGTGGAGTGTGGTCAGGGCTCAGGGAGGAGGTCCTTTCTGGGCCAGTGCTGCTGTGTGGGAGGCGGGGCTGTCCCAGGGTGGGCTCTCCTCGGCCTATGCTTTTCTTCAGGGCACCAGCTTCAGGTCTCCTCTGCCCCTCTCATCTTGCCATTGTTCTCCCTCACCATCCAGGAAGCTGTGCTGGTGACTGGGATGAGACCAGGAAGCAGGTGCAGGTGGGGTGAGAATATGCATCTTTGGGACCCCGTGGCTCAGCTGGGCTGACAGCAGGCTGCAGACGCCTCCACATGCTCCGACTCCTATCGCTTCTCTCAGATTTTCTCCCACATTCAATCCTGCCTTTAGTCCTACAAGGGATTCTGTCCTGTGCCCCGAAAACCCTTCCTGCTCCACCTTCCCACCAACCTCCCCAGGAATCCCCTCAAGTCCTTCTGATGGCTTCATCTCTCTGTCTGGCCTGCTCAGCTTCCAGACACCTCCTCTACTTGTCACTGCCCTGTTTCCACTGATGGCTGAGTTCCTGGGCCAAAGTTAAACTCTTCAGCCTGGACTTAGGGTCCCTTTCCCACATATAAAACCCCACCCTTCACATGTCTGTCTGCTCCTGTGAGGATCCTCAGCTTCTTCTCGGCTTCTCTTCAGCTTCTTCTCATCTACTCCTCAGCTTCTATGCCCCATCTCCTGCTATGACCTCCAAGTCTTTGCTTAGAGCCCAGGTTCTCCAAGTGTGGTCCCCAGTCCAGCAGCAGCAGCAGCAGCATGACCTGGGGACTTCTTAGAAATGAAAATTTTTGGTCCCCACCTATTGAGTCAGAAACCCTGGGAGTAGAGTCCATAAACCGGTGTCTTAACAAGCCCTCCAGGTGACTCTGATGCACCCTGAAGATTTCTATCTGCCGACTTACATATTCCCTATGCCTTACGCTGGCCCCAGCCTTCTGATCACCCACACTCACCCACACTCTCCCACCTTCTCCGTGACTGCACAGGTGGTCAGTTTGAATTATTCCTTGTTCAGTTGCCACTGGTAAATTCCTCTGTTTTCCCAGTTGCCCCTTATTTTGAGGACAGGAACCAGGTTTTTGAATGTCCACCCCACATGACACCCAATCAGTGATGTGAATGACTGTGCCCCAGAACCAAACTCCTTTCCCAGGGGCTCCCTGCGTCCCAGCTCTAGTGAACCCACTTTCTAGATCTCTCTCCTGGCTCTTCCTCCTCAGAACCTCTCTCTCTCTTCCTGCCTACGCGGGATACCTGTAAGATCTCACTCCACTGTCAGAATATAGCCACCCCTGGTTTTTCTTTCCCAGGCCTTTCTCCAGGGCCCCAGCTCAGGCATCTAACCCCTCTGCCTGCTTCTCTGAACTTGAGGACTAAGGTCACTCACGCCTTGCTGAGCCCCCTTGCAACCCTTCATCCTGGTGAGGGTGGAGCTGGGAGGGCACCCTCCTCATGTGGCCATCTTGGTCCAGCTCCTTTCTCCTTCGCTTTAGCTTGGCCTACAATGTCGTTAGACAGTTGTGCCATGTGTGGGGAGGCTGGCAGAAGAGGTGAGCAGGGACTGCAATCCATCCTACTCTCTGCTCCCCAGGCCATGCACCCTGGTTTGGGGCTGTATCTGTCTGGAGGAAAAGGATGCCTTTTTAGAATTTGCACAGAGGTGTTCTACGAGTTAGTGGCAGCCCTGAGTGGACCAACTGTCTATTGGTCCATGTATGTATCTATCAGCTGTCTTTATCCGCCACCATCTTCCCATCCAACCCCCAAAAGTCCATCCTTCTGTCCATCCATCCACTCATGAACAAATGTGTAGGTCAAACACAGACTGGTAAGTTCACCTGGCCCCACCCTCCATTTCCCCGAAATCAGGACCCCTCCCTTCCATACTAGATCCTAGACTTGAGGTTCTGGGGGGCAGGGACTTTCCAACTTTAGCACATTTCCAGGGGCTTTGCCTACCTCCTCCTTCTCCTCCACCTTCGAGATGCAGTTCCCCATGTACCTGTTTCTGGCCCCTGGGCTGCCACAGTGGTTCAGAGGAAGCTGGTCACACCTTGGACTCAGTCTCTGGGGGTGGCAGGCAGCCATTCTGCTCCTTGTCAGCCCCAGCCTCCCCCCCTGCCCCCTCCCCTGCCCCTTCCTCCTCCACCTTCTCATCCAGGCGGCTGGGGATGGACCAGTAGAGATGGGCATCAAGGCGGGCCGCAGCCTCTGCCAGCTCTCGAGCACTGCACGAAGGTGTGGGCACCTCAAAGGTCTCGTGAAAGCTGGCATAGTCCACCTCATAGAAGCCGTCCTCCAGGGTCAGCACTGACGTGAAGCGGTGGCCCCACAGCACCTCGTCTACCAGGTAGGAGCTCCGAGCTTGGCATGTCATTCCTGAGGGGAGGGGCACGGGTCAGGGGGGGATCCCGGCTCCACACTTCACTTTCCTGCCTCTCATTCCACAACCCTGCTCCCAGCACCCTCCCTTCTATTCCTCCCTTAAGGGCTCCCACTTCCTTTTGGTCCGGTCCATTTTCTCCCCCTTCCTAGCTCCTGTTCTTACCCAGCTCCCTCGCCTCTTCTCCATTTGCCCCAACTCCTCTTAATCTCCAGCTCTTTTATCCCCTCCTGTCATTTGGTGATGCCAATCAAAAAAGCTTAATCTTAGGGATCATCTAGTTCAACTTCTTACTCCATACAGGAGCATTTGCAACAGTGGGCACCTAGCTTGTACTTGACTGCCTCCCAGGACTGACAGCTCAGAAAGGGTGCACCCCTTTGTGTGATAGCTCTTATAGCTGGGTTGTTCTTTATACAGAGCTAAAACCTGTCCCCTGGGATTTCCACCCCCTGGCTTCATTCCCCTCCCACTTTACAGTCCTTTGAATATCTGAAAACAGGAGTCTCAGGTTCCCTCAAGTTTTCTTTTCTTGACTTAACATCCCTGGCTTCCTCTATGATTTCTCATTTGAACTGGTTTTCCAAAATTCTACCTTTTTGATTACAAGCCAGAAAGGCCAAGGAGGGCCCTGAAGCATTTTGAGTGCAGTAAATTTTCCAACTGTGGCCTGCTCCATGCATAAGAGAGAGCGCACCATCTCTCTGTTCTGGCCTTGATGTGTTCACAAACAGGGCCCAGGATAACATTACATAATCACTTTGGAGGCTGCATCACATTGCGACGACATCAAGCCTGTAGCCAACTAAAACACCCAGTTCTTTTTTCACCAGTGCTCTTCCATGCTGTGCTTACATAAGTGATTTTTTTTTAAGCCTAAATGTAGAATTTTATATTTATTCCTTTTAAATGTCATCTTGTTGGGTTTTGGCTCATTATTCTTGCTTTTCAAAAGCGTTTTGAATCCTGACTGTCTCACCCAAAATATTACCATCCTTTCCAGCTTTATCTCTCCAGAAAAACAGACAGATTCCCATTCCTATCTCCTCTGTCCTGGGCCTCCCTGCCCCGGGCCTGTGTCCTGTCTTCTTGTTGGGTTGGTGCATCCCTCAGGGAGGGTCATTGTCCTCCTGCCACAGGGTCTTTCCCCCAACCCTCATCCATCTCGGAACAAGGGGAAACAGAAGGGTGGACATCAGCTAACCAGAGGGTGGCTGTCAGCTCTCAAAGCCTGGCCCTGAGACATTGGTATTCTTCGGTCAGGCTGGAACAGGAAGTATGCAGTGGGAGAGAGGAAAAAGAGGCATAGGGACACTGGGGAGAGAAGGGCTTCGAGGAGGAGAGGGCAGGGCTGGGGGTATAAAGAGAAAAGACAGCCGGACAGGAGCTTCCCTGGAGGGTGAGGGGCCTGCCTGAGATACCGGCTAAAAAGGAGTGACAGCTGGAGAGAGAGAGAGGAAAGGGAACGGGGTGAGTGGGGGAAGGGGAAAGAGTCGGAGTGAAGCAGGAATGCGGAACAGTGAGGGGGAGCTGGGGTTGGGATGTGAAGCGGAGGGCCAGTGCAAAGGGGCCAGGGAAAGGATCTGAAGGCACCAGCTTGTCCGCGAAGCCGGTAGGGAGCATCAGCAGCTCTGGCGTCAGTGGCAGGGACTGCGGCGCCCCCTAGTGGGCCTTTGGTTCTCCACCCGCAGTTTCCTCGCCCTCATCCATCCTCTAGTTCTCAAGTCCTAAGTAACCTCATTTGCAACTCCTATAACACTGGTCTTTTTCCACTTGCTCCCAAAGCCTCCACTGTGTAGATCTGGGTTGGACTTACATCACAGACGAGTTGCCAGTTCCTTTTGGAAAAGGGCTAGAAATGGTAACATCATCTATGTCCCTTGTCAGTGGAAATGGATGAACTGGGAAACTGAGGCAGAAGTGAGACCAGATATTAAGCTCCCCTCAAGCGCCAGCCTAGAAATAACTCAGGCAGTGGAAAATCTTCACCGTGAAATTCCAGGGGCCTGAAACTGGCTGCAGTGAGAAAACTCCTGAACCTAACCCCTCCTTCCAACTCGGGACGTCTAAACATTGAAGCCACATTGCCTGTGTCCAATCCAGGCATGGCCACTTGCTGGCTTAGAAAAGTGGACAATTTCCTTAACTTCTCATTGGAGCAAAATCTCGTCTCTGAAAAGTGAGCGCAGTAAGGAGAAGTTACCTTCAGAGGGTTCTTGTGAGGATTACATGAACTCAGAGGTGGAAAGTGCTTTGGAACTGCGCATGACACAGGGTGAGTACTGGGCGAGCGCTAGCTATTATTACTCTCTCTATTCCAAGTGACACATTCCTCTGGGCCCAGGGCCCCACGCCAGTGCCATTTCGGAGAATTCCTCCAAGCTTTCTCTTGGCCTTCTGCAGAGTTGCTCAGTTCCACCCCCACCCCCGACGCCAGTCTCACCTCACTCTCTCATCCTCCACTAGCCCTTCCATCCATCCTCCCCACCTCCCCTGGCTCCTCTTCTCGCCCCTGCCTTCCTCCGTCCTGCCCACCCCCAGCCAGCCCCGCTCCCTTCTCCGGACCCGCTCGCACCCGTGGCTTCCACCATGCCCTCGAGGATGACGACGATCTCGAAGTCGTCCCTCTCGAGGGCGCGGCGCGACGCCTCCCAGAAGGGGCTGGCGGCGTCGATCTCGTGGCTGATGACGAGCGGCGAGACGAGGAAGAGGCGGTCGTCACCCGTGTCGAAGCCCACACTGAGGTCGGTCTGGTGCAGCGGGATGAACTCGCCCTCCAGCGTCTGGCGCGAGCGGATGAGCTTGGCGCGGATGGAGGCCTCCACGATGTGCGAGGAGCGCAGGTCGCCCACGCGGAACATGAGGCAGAGGCGCCCATCGCGCAGGGACACCACGGCGTGCGAGGAGAAGACCAGCGTGGCGGCGCGCTTGTTGGGCTGCGAGATCTTGACGAACATGCAGCCCACCATGAAGGCGTTCACCATGGAGCCCAGGATGGCCTGCAGCAGCAGCAGCACGATGCCCTCGGGGCACTGGTCGGTGATGACGCGGTGCCCGTAGCCGATGGTGGTCTCCGTCTCGATGGAGAAGAGGAAGGCGGCCACGAAGCCGTTGAGGTTGTTGACGCACGGCGTCCACGCGGTGTCCTCCAGGTGCTCCAGGTCGCCGCGGCCGTAGGCGATCAGCCACCAGATGGCGCCGAAGAAGAGCCAGGTGAGCGCGTAGGCCAGCACGAAGAACAGCAGGCTGAGGCGCCACTGCAGGTCCACCAGCGTGGTGAACAGGTCGGTCAGGTAGCGGTAGGTCTCGCGCACGTTGCCCTGCTGCACGTTGCACCGGCCGTCCTTCTCCACGTAGCGCTGGCGGCCGCGGCGCCGCGGCGGCTCCTCCGACCCGGGCGAGAAGGCCGCGTTCTCCTGCGCCATGGCGGCCGCGTCAGGGCGAGCGGGGCGGGCGCCTGGAGAGCGGCGCCCGGGGCCCGGGCAGCCGCCACCCGCCGCGCGTCGCGGGGCGCCTCGGCGGCGTCGGGGGTCCTGGAGGGGCTTAATAAAGGTTTGCGGAATGAGCGGCCCCGCGGGAGATGGGGAGGCGCGGGACATCAGGGCCAGCACCCAGCCCTGGGGGGCCCTGGGCGAGTCCCTTCGTGTCTCCTGGCCTCTCTTTCTGGGAATAACACATTCAGCCCTAACTGCCCCCTAGGCTCAGAAAGTTGTGAGGCTCAGACGGAATAATGCACCTGAACTGGATAGGACTGTGCGAGTTCCACACGGTTTTCATTTTCATGTGGAACTCGCTCAGCCCTATCCAGTTCAGGTACATTATTTCATGTAGGAAGGAGGTACCAGAGATCTTGGTGCCATCACCTCCAGCTGGGGTGTGCAGCACCTCACTGGCAGCCCCGGGGCCAAAGACCTGGGCCCAGATCCCTTTAGTGATTTCCTGAAATCACTAGACTGGGGGCTTTTTGGGGAGGGGGACAGGTGGGTAAAGCTCTTCTACTGCGTAAAGCCCTCCCTGCCCTAAGCACTTCCACCAGCCCTTCCCCAGCTGTTGCCCGTGCAGCCACCAACGGCTCTCCGCACAGGCTGTTTTGAAGTTCACCCCAAGACTGACACACAGTCTCTCCCATTCTTTCCTCCTCGGACCTCATTCACTCCACCCCCTCCCCTCAATGCGCTTTCAAGGGAGAAAGAAATGAAAGCTGTGGAAAGTCAGTGGAAACCCTCCAGTGCACAACGGAGGAACATGAGGCAACTCCCACTAGAGATCCTCCCCGAGGCCTACCCACGATCACTGCTGCTCTTGGGCCAGCCCCATTTCCCTTGGATTTTTTTCCCCAGCCTGTAAATGGGGAGGGGAACTGGAAGATACAGATCAACACAGACCTGGGGAAAAGGAAGCCCAGAGTTCATCAAGAGTTAGGCTTCTTTCCCTCCGGGATTCTATTCTTCACTAGACACATGGAATCAGATCAAGTGAAGCACTAAGCACCCACATTTATTTCCCGACTCCCTCTAGTTATTTTTCCTCCAGACTCTTACTCCCCATGGACTATCCTAACACCAGCCCCGCCCCCACCTGCCATATGTCTCAAAGCCCACATTCCAAGCAAAGCCCACCTGATTTTGCTTCACATGCTTCCCTCTGAGGAGCTCTCTGAGCTGCAGTCTGCTCTGAGAGAGGTCCAGAGCCCTTCCCAAAGCACCCAGGGCCCTCTGGGAGATATGGACCACACAGGGAAAGGTCTAGAATAAGGATTTGGGACTCTTCCACCTTCCCTTCTCTTTCCTGGGAATTATCCTCTCCTCCCACTCCATGAAAACGTGGGCTGGCTAGTGGATGGGGGATGGAGGAGTGTGACATAGGAACCACAGATGGCCTGGATGTTTGACCAGGTCCTGGGGAGAAATTGCCTGGATATGTGACTGTAAACCTAGCACTCCAGCATTTTATGTTCTGGGGTGAGGTGCTCTGCAGTCAGCACTCTGGAGACGGGGTGTTTGTGTGTGTGTGTGTGTGTCTGTGTGTGTGTGTGTGTGTATGTGTGTGTGTGTGTGTATTGGGATAGAGAGAGCAGGAAGAGAAATCAAAATGAAATGGCTTTGAGCTTAGGGGTACCCTCTGCATAAACTTTCCATGGAGTCAGGGGATTCAGGGTCCCATGGCAATGGCAGATTAGGGATTCCCCTGCCCCCAACAATGCGCTTCCTTTTTCTTCCCCAAGCTCAGGATGTCCTCAAGAAGTGTAAGCATTGACTAGCTCAGAGATTCCAGGTCATGCAGAAAACGACCCTGCTCTCATTCATCCTAGCCTTAGTCCCAGGTGGGCTTCCAGATGTTCTCTCAGGGTTTTAGTAATCTGAACCCCAGTCAGCCTGCTTAGACAGATCTCTCTGCCCAAGGATGGGGAAGGGACCCCAATGTCTGATCACCCCCAGAACTCTCTCACTCTCCATTGCCCCAGGGATCTAGGTAAACCTTATTTTGGTTTCCTCAGTGGGGGACTGCATTTTTCTCAGGGGAAGGAAAAGTGTGAAATGGTTACCTCTATCCCAAGATCTCCCAAGATCAATGACTTGATTTCTGCATCTTCCCTCCAAGAATTTCAGTTCCTCCAACCTACTCCTCCTCATTTCTTGTGCATGCAATGACCCCTTTGCAGAAGATTGCAGTACCACTTTTCCTGGGCCCCTCCTCCTCCCCCTAGAGAACTGGGGAGTAAGGCGGCTCATTTTTTGGAAGGAGAGACCTGGTCAAAACTCCCCCCAAAACCAGCTCCTCCCAAACCCCCACTTGCCTTGGAAATAGGGGCCCAAACCCCAAGTCCCCCGCAACTCAACTCACAGCACGTGGAGAGGAGAGTGGCCGGCAGCAGAAACCCCTGGGGGGTGGCGTCCATGCCCCTGACACCGCCCCCCCCCACGGGCCCCCTTGAAGGGTGGGAGCCGCAGACACCGCTGTTTCTCCTAAATGTAGCGGCAGCTCTGACTAGGACTTGCTATCTGTGTCATCCCTACTTCCCAGGCTCCCCTGCTCCTCTCTCGTTTCCACGGCAACCAGTCTGGCGACAGCTCCAGAGCATCCCCCCTCCCCTCCCCAGTCCTGGGTACCACTAGGGGTTGATCCAAACCACACGCCATAGCTATTTTTAGCCAAAGTCCCTCCTTCTGGACAACTCAGAGCTTGGCTCCTCATCCCCTCATAGGAAAAAAAAAAAAAAGAAGAAAGAGAAAGCTGGCACAATGGCTCTTTCCTAAGAAGCTCCTTGCTCAGGGGAAAATACAAGCCCTCATGTATTTGAGAATAAAGTGTTAAGTTCCCTGGGGTTTCAGAGGGCCCTCTGGTAGCTGGCAGCTCACCACCTTCAACAGGGGCCTCCGTGTGCAGGTGCTGCCCTCAGGTCAGGCCCGCCATCACGGTCTCTAGTTTTGGATCTAATCAAGGAAGGGAAGCAGGGTCAGGGCCTCTAATTATTGTCACTGATTTGCATTGTGACCCACAGGAGTCACTTCACTTCCCCCAGCCACAGTTATTCCATCTATACCATGTTGTGGACAAGCACAAATATTCCCTTCCTGCCTGCTTTACAGTGTGTGCAGATCAAATGAGGAAAAAAAAATCAAAGGGCTTTGAAATGTATTTTGTTCATAACAAAAACCCTAGAAGCAACCCAAATGTCCACCAGAGAGAAAAGCCTCGGTTAGGGCTTACTAACTATTCACTCAGCAAACTGCTACAGAGCCCAGGTGCCAGGCAGCGTATTAGATGGGGTGGTTACAGAATGAGTAAGTCCCTGCTCACAAGGAGCTCATTAACCCGTGAGGGAGAAACACACATAAACACACAGTGGCTACTGCTACTAGTTCATTGAACATCAGATATGAACGGGACACAGGCCTCACTGCCTCCCCATGGCAGCTCTATAAGGTAGGTATTATTTTTCCCAGTTATAGATGAGGAAACTCAAACTAAGACACGTTAAGTGATTTATCAAATGTCACAGAGTTGGACAGAGATAGGAGTCAAACTCCCACATCTGTATCAGCTCATGCTTTTTTCTTTTTTTTTTTTTTTTTTAAAAGACTTCTTACAGAGTAGTTTTAGATTCAGAGCAAAACTGAGAGGAAAGTTACAGAGATTTTTCGTATGCCCCCTGTGCCCACACATGTAGCCTTTCCCACTGTCGACATCCCCCACCAGAGTGGCACATTGGTGACAAGTGATGAACCTACATGGACATCATAATCACCCAAAGTCCATAGTTGACATGAGGCTTCACTCTTGGTGTTGTACATTCTGTGGGTCTGGACAAATGTGTCATGATGTGTATCCACCATTATAGGATAATACGGAGTAGTCTCATTGTTGTAGAAGTCCTCCATGCTCTGCCTCGTCAATCCCCCTTCCCTAACCCTGGCAACCACTGCACGTTTTCCTGCCTCCATAGATTTCCTTTTCTAGAATGTCACATAGTTGGAATTGTACAATACGTAGCCATTTCAGATTGGCTTCTTTCACTCAGTAATGTACCTTTAAGGTTCCTCCATGTCTTTTCCTGGCTTTGTAGTTCACTTTTTTTTGGCACTGAATAATATTCCACTTCAGGATGGTCATGGTTTATTTATCTATTTACCTACTGAAGGATATCTTGGTTGCTTTCAAGATTCGGCCATGATGAATAAAACTGCTAGAAACATCCATCAGTGGTTTCCATGTGGACGTGTTTTCATCTTTTTTGGGTAGATACCAAGGAGCATGAATCCTGGATCGTATGGTAAAAGTATGCTTAGTTTTTAAAGAAACGGTCACGCTGTCTTCCAAAGTAGCTGTACCATTTTGCATTCCCATCAGCCATGAATTCCTGTTCCTGTTGCTCCACATTCCTGCCAGCATTTGGTGTTATCAGCCTCAGCCTCGTGTTCTTTTCACAAAGTTACACTGCCTCAGTAATGTAATATATGTGGCGTGTTAATATCAGAGGCTACTATAAAGCCAAAATAATTGCTGTGTTTAAATGTGTGAATGTATATATAACACACTGTTACATCAAAAAGCAGAACCTGAAAATATTCTGTAAATTGATCATGATTATGTAGAAGTAGCTTCAGGAACACTGATAAAAATCAGCACAAAATTTGGAGAAATAGAAATATTTTAATGTTCATTTTTTGCCAGGGGAAAAAGAGCAGAGAGTGGTTTACAAATGCAAGGTATTGTTGCTTTTGTTATCAGCATTATTAGATCCCAGATACGGATCTGTTCTTCTCCATATCCTTTAAATTTGGATCAAGAAAATATGAACTAGAGGAGCAGGAAGCCATAGAGATGGACACAGAGGGCTAGAAGCTCCTGAAATGACCTGGAAAGGTGGGAAAGTGGGTACTGGATAATACAAGCTCAGGAGGCAATGACTTGGGTTCAAAGCCCACCTCTCTCCACTACTAGCTGGGTGAACCTGAGCAATTACTTAACCTCGTTAAACCTCAGATTTTCCATCTAAAAAGGAAGAACCGTATTACTCATCTCTTAGGGGGTTGTCATAAAGACTGCATAAGGCATTGCCTGACACATTGTTAGTACTCAGTGAATGCTAGCTACTATCTTCCTCTTTCTCCTCATTGTCTTCTTCATGGTCATCTTCACTGTCACCATCAGCACCATCATCTCAGGGATGTCCTGAAAGCCTGACCCTACCTGTGCCAACTTCCTCTGTCCTGGTACCACCCTGTGAGGCCTGCAGGGGGCACTCCCGGCATACTGCCCTCTCATCAGCTCACTTGCTGGTGTTTCTTGTTGTTCCAAGTGGAAATATCGAGTTTTCAGCCGGAGATTGGCATCAGGAGTACTGTTAAAGCCGCAGTCAACACCCCCGTCTCCTGGGCCTGGTCCTGTCACCCGAGCCTTGGGACTGCTGGCCTGCCCTTCTCTGTCCTGCCAAGCAGCTGCTCACGTTGGTTCTACTGTGCCAGGAGCTCAGAGAGAAGAAACCAAACTCCTGGGCAAGAACACATTTGCATAGAGCTGGCCCCATTTGCTGGAGGGGCATCACTGGCAGGGCCCTCCATGAAGCCATTTCAGACAGCTCCTCGCCTCAGCCAGGTGCCCCTGAACCTAACCTTGCTGACAAGGAAGGAGACCATCACTCCCTCACCTGATATGCCGATCCTGCAGTTCCTAGACTTTACCTGTTATCTACCCTCAGCGCCTTATTTATCACTGAGCTTGAGCTGAGGCAAGAGAAAAAAAGTTTTCCTAGGCACCAGGACACAGAAGTGTAGACAAAATTCTAGCTTTTGGCCTGGCATGGTGGCTTACACCTATAATCCCAGCACTTTGGGAGGCCGAGGCATGCAGATTGCCTAAACCCAGGAGATGGGGACCAGCCTGGGCAACACGGTGAAACCCTGTCTCTACAAAAAATACAAAAATCAGATGGGTGTAGTGGTAAGTGCATGTGGTCCCAGCCACTCTGGAGGTTGAGACAGGAGGATCGCCTGAGCCTGGGAGCTCAAGGCCACAGTGACGCAGTGACCTATGATTGCACCACTGCACTCCAGCCTGGGTGACAGAGATCCTGTCTCAAAAAAAAAAAAAAAAAAAAAGGAACCGTAGTGCAAAATAGAAAAAGAGCTTAGAAAGAGCCTACTGTGGCACGTCACTTGGAGAACAGGGAACAGGTGATACTTTGGGGAGAAAATAAAAGGTTCCCTTCCTCCAGCAGACAGCTCTGAGCCGAGTGCAGGAACTGGCAAGCTGAATGCAGTTCAGTCCTCCTCGACTTGCCCCATCAGCAGGTGCCTTTGTGGCATCCCTGAGATCAGCCAATCTGGGGAGAATTCCCTGAGCAAGATCATGAGACATCTTATGCAAAGGCTTGCAAGTAGAAGAGGAAGCATGATGGGGAAGATACGAGATGGTTGAGGATGTGAGTTTCGTGGAGCAGGGAGGCCGGTCTGGTTGATTGTAAAAATTTGTATAAGTTCAAGTGGGATAGAGCCCTAGAAAATGCATTTCAGAGGAAAGATACGGCTGAAGGAGCAGATGTGGCAAATGACTGTAGCTGAAGATTAGAGTGGAATGGGGAGAAGCAGAGCACAGCTTCAGGCAGATGGAGCCCAGCTGGGTTCCTGAGGCTGAGGAGCTTGCTGCCTTTCTGGCTACTTTCAGCTGAGCAGGAGTATGAGAAACCTTCTCACAGAGTTCTGTCTTGCTATAGGACTGGGTAGAGATAGGCTAAGATTTAAAAGTTATATGACAATTAGAGGTGGTACAGGATTAGCCTTTACTTTACAGATTGGAATAGGTCCTAAGAAAATAGTCACGACTGAGACTCAGGCCACCCGACTCGAGGTTCCGCATGTTTTATTCCCAGTTGCCTTCCTCCTACCTCCTGCCACAGTGCATTGGATGTTAATGGAATTTCTATCAACTGGACCCAATTGAAATTAGTTTTTTCCTTTTTTTTTTTCCTTCTCTCTCTCTCTCCTTCTCTCTGTTTTTTTTTTTTTTTTTTTTTTTTTTT
>NW_022437059.1:3701948-3728556 GCF_009761245.1 Sapajus apella | reverse complement strand
CCTGGCTAATCTTTTTTTTTTTTTTTTTGTATTTTTAGTAGAGAGGGAGAGTTCACCATGTTAGCCAGGCTGGTCTCAAACTCCTGATCTCAGGTGCTCCGCTGGCCTCGGTTTCCCAAAGTGTTGGGATTACAGGCATGAGCCACTGTGCCTGGCCGTTTTTTTCTTTTTTAAAGGAAAAAATTCTTTTTTTTTTTCTTGAGACAGAGTTTTGCTCTTGTTGCCCAGGCTGGGGTGCAATCATGAAATCTTGGCTCATGGCATCCCCCGCCTCCCAGGTTTAAGTGATTCTCCTGCCTCAACCTCCCAAGTAACTGGGATTACAGTCATGTGCCACCACGTTCGGCTAATTTTTGTATTTTTAGTAGAGATGGGCTTTCTCCATGTTGGTCAGGCTTGTCTCAAACTCCTGACCTCAGGTGATTGCCTGCCTCAGCCTCCCAAAGTGCTGGGATTACAAGTGTGAGCCACCGCGCCCCGCCAAGAAAGAATTCTTTAGTAGGTAACTAAGTATTCCCTAACTTATGTCTTATAAATGTGGGTTTGTGTATATTGCATTTATGGTAAGGGGTGATCTGCCTACATAAATGATTCATTAGTGACTAGGGGAACATAGCTCAGTCATTCTCTTGGATTTCTCCCCTGCGGCCTGAGTCACTCAGCTATGAGATGCTCCCCCTACTAATGTCATTTTTTCAGCACTGTGGGATGTGAACACCAAAATGCCACTTGGAATCCTGAATCCTGTGGTGAGCCATGTCAGTGTCTCTGTTCTTTCCAGCCACTTCCCCTGACTTGTTAAATGCTGCCTATTCCGAGTCTCTATCATGCCTTCCAATGCAAAGTTTTCCTGATCCCCTCTCCACACCTGCTTTTCCCAGCACAAGCACCTCGTACTGCTCTCCACCTGTGGATTCTCCTTCTAAAACAGGCTCTGCACACCAACTCTCCTCCTCCTCTGCTCTCCCAAGGTGGTCTTTGTCCCATTACGAACAAAGTAAAAGTAGAGACGAGGCCAAAGCTGGAACCAGTGAATCCGAAAGGAGAAGTGGAAGAGAATAAGGAAGACGCAAGTTGGTAAACTGAGAGAAGAAAGAGGGGTTCTCAAAAAAAGACGCTTCCGCTGTCACGTTTCTTGGTGGACGCTGGATGTTGTAAGTCTGGGGAATTTTTTATACCAACACGTACTCAGAGGTCATAGCCTCTGATGGACAGGATTGTGTTTAAGCCATGCAAATTCCCTCTGGAATTATCCTGAGACAAGCTTTGGGGTCAAATATATGTGAATTCAAATCCCAAAACGAACACTTTCCAGCTATGCTACCATAGGCAAACCACTTAACCTCTCAGAACTTCAGTTTCTCCATTTCCTGATTTATCTGACATAGTAAACACAAATATTAGTGTCCTATGCCCTTTTTACTGATTCCTTATTGGGCTCCTAGAGATTGTTCTAGTACTTCTCTTTTGCAAACAAATTTAAAAATGAAAACCTGCGATTTGATATGTACAAAGAAATATAGATGGTAGATATATGTCTATATGTTATAAAGCAAAATTTAAGAACAACAACTCAATTTAAATCACTCTTTTAAAATTAGAACATGACAGTGCTGTTGGAGCTACCTGTGTACGTTTCCACAAGTTCCCACCCCCGCTGTTCTAGGACTTAGAAAGTCTTCCTAACTGTCCAGTCCCACCCTACTCTATTCTCACTGTGAATGTTAGTAGACGACACTTCCATAGATTACTTGTAGTTTTTTAGTCTGATTGACCAGAGAAGTAACACAGAATTAAGGAAGTCATGAGCCCTTCCAGCCTTGGAGAGGAAGGTGCCAAGTTCAGTGTGGGGGCCTGTCACGTGAAGTCCCCTTCACCACAAAGTCTCTCTTTCTGTCCCTGCCCTCTGATTCTCTCTTCCCTCCCCTCTCAAAGGAGTACCCTAACTGGGCAGCAGAGTTTGGATTGTGATCTGTTGAGCAAGAGGCACCTGTCTGGGGTTTTAAAACAAG
Organism: Sapajus apella; assembly: GCF_009761245.1. Taxonomy (NCBI): domain Eukaryota; kingdom Metazoa; phylum Chordata; class Mammalia; order Primates; family Cebidae; genus Sapajus; species Sapajus apella. The sequence goes on along the minus strand of NW_022437059.1, from coordinate 3,726,544 downwards.
GGCACAGGGACTGACATGATGAAAACAGTTGCCTCTTCCTTTGAGATTGGAGAGAAAGATGAAGGTCCTGGGCTGTACTGATCTTTCTGATCCTGGTAGTGGTCATAGGAATGAAAAAGGACGTTGCAAACAGATGTAAGAAAGGGAGACTTGACAGCATTTGTTGGCTTAATTGACATGTCCAGGAATGGGCCCAAGGCAAGGCAAAGAGTGAAGGTCACTTGTAGCTTTTTCTTCTAATTGACCAGGAGTAACACAGAACTAAGGAAGTCAAGAGCACTTCCAGCTTTTGGGAGGAAGATACTGAGTTCAGTTTGGGGCCTGTCAAGTCAGGACGGAAATCCCCTGCAAGCAACTAGAAATATGGAGCTCCAAAGAGAGTGCAGTATTGAAGACAGAGATTTGGGCATCACTCAGGGACAACAGTTGGAGCTATGTAAATGATAAAGGCTCAAGGGGCAAGACACAGAAAGAGAACATAAGGCTGAACCTTGAGTATTAAAGAAAGTAGCTGTAGCTTTGGGTGTATAGGGACAGTGGAAGAAGATGAGGCTGGAATGGCACCAGGTCCGGGTTAGAATAGGCCTTCTCTTCCAGGGTAAGGAACTTGGACTTTACTTATAGATAGTTGGTAGTTACTGAAAGTTTTAAAACTTGGAAGTGATATGGTCAGATGTATGTTTCAGATAGGTGTACTTTATTGGTGCTTAATCACTTTCGAATAAAGAAATTCATAATCCAAAGAATTATTAGAGGAAGGCTGGAGGTAGGAAGACTAGTTGGAAGGTTGCTGCAGGAGCCCTGGTGTTTTAGGCCATTCTTGTGTTGCTATAAAGAAATACCCAAGAAAGGAGTGGTGGCTCAAGCCTGTAATCCCAGCACTTTGGGAGGCTGAGGTGGGAGGATTGCTTAAACTCGCAAGTTCAAGACCAGCCTGGTCAACATAGCAATTTTTCGTCTCTACTAAAAATTTTTTTAAAAATTAGCTGGGTGTAGTGGTGCACACCTGTAGTCCCAGCTACGTTTGAGGCTGAGGCAGGAAGACTGCTTGAACACAGGAGTTCAGGGCTGTAGTGAGCTGTGATCACACCACTGCACTCCAGCCAGGGAACAGAGTGAAACCCTGTCTCAAAAAAAAAAAACAAAAAAAAAAAAAAAAAAAAAAAAAAAAAAAAGGGATTGAAAAAAATCCCACAACTTGAGACTGGGTAATTTATAAAGAAAAGAGGTTTAATTGGCTCACAGTTCTGCAGGCTTTACAGGAAGCATGGTGCTGACATCTGCACATCTGCTCGGCTTCTCAGGAGACCTCAGGAAGCTTTTACTTATGGTGGAAGGCAAAGCAGGAGCAGGCACATCACATGGCAAAAGCAGGGGCAAGAGAGAGCTGAGAAGAGGGGGGTGTTGCCACACATTTTAAAACGAGAACTCACTACCATGAAGATAGCACGAAGCAGTGAGGGACCTGTCCCCATGATCAAAACACCTCCCACCAGGCCCCACATCCAGCACTGGGGTTTACAATCCAACATGAAATTTGGGCAGAGACAAGATCCAAACTGTTATCACCTGGTGAGAGGTAATGGTGTCCTAAACTACAGCAATCATAGTGGAATAGAGAGAAAGGGGACAATATTGAGGCGATTTAGAACATAGATGCATTGATTCAATAAGGGAGATGACGTGAGGAAGATTGAAGAATCTAGGATGGCTGCCATGTTTCTGGTTGGATGATGATAGTTTATCTACCACAGTAGAGAATAAATGAAGAGGAGCACTCTTGTGAGGAAGGTGACATGTTCTACTTTAAATATGTTGACTTTGAAATGGATATCCAGGTGGGCTGGACATATGGACACATGGGTGGTAGCTGAAGCCAAATGCATGGATAACAGTTTTGGAAAAATAATAAGTGCACAATAAATGTCTGTTAATGATTCCATAAATCATGACAGTCCCTTTGCTTCCTCTTCTCTGGTGCTCTTCATGTTTGTTTTGGAGTTCCACCAGAGCCTCCAAGCCAAGCTTGTCCAACCCACAGCCTGTGGGCTGCATGCAGCCCAGGACAGCTTTGAATGATGCCCAACACAAATTTGTAAACCTTCTTAAAACATTATGAGGCTTTTTATTGTGATTTTTTTTTTTTAAAAAAAGCTCATCAGCTACTGTTAGTGTTTTATGTGTGGCCCAAGACAAACTTTCTTCTTCCAGTGTGGCCCAGGAAAATCAAAAGATTGGACACCCCTGCCTAAGTTCTCTCTGTCTGTGAATGTCAAGACTGTGGCTCCCTTAAGGATCTCTTGGATGGATGTTCTATTCCTTGTAACTTCAAGTTCTTATACCAGCTTTGTAGACTGGCACTCAGACTGTCTCACCACAGCCCCTCATGCATATTGACTTAGGAAGAGAAGGCATTGGGAACGTGAAGAAGAAAAACTAGAACACTGTTTCTTTTTTCTTTTTGTTTTTGGAGACAGAATCTTCCTCTGTCCCCCAGGCTGGAGTGCAGTGGCGTGATCTCAGCTCACTGCAACCTCTGCCTCCCAGGTTCAAGTGATTCACATGCCTCAGCCTCCCAAGTAGCTGGATTTACAGGTGCCTGCCACCATGCCCAGCTAATTTTTGTATTTTTAGTAGAGACAGGGTTTTGCCATGTTGACCAGGCTGGTCTCGAACTCCTGACCTCAGGTGATCTGCTCACCTCGGCCTCCCAAAGTGCTGGGATTATAGGCGTGAGCCACTGTACCTGGCCTGTTTCTAGTACATTGCCTGGTTTCTATTTCTCTCTTCTCTGTGAGTAAAGTTCTCAAAAGTGTAACCTATACTTGCTAACAGTTTCTCACTTTCTAGTGGTAACTTGTAATCTGGTTCCCACCTTGCTCACTCTTTTGAAATTGCTCTCAAATGTCACTAGTGACTTTGTCACTGCCAAACCCAATGCCTCTTCTCTCTGTACCTGTTGGCACTGTTAGAACCTCCTTCTTAACAGTCTCTCCTTCCTTGGCTCCATGACATCTCACTTTCTTTGTCTCCTTCCTGCCTACCTGGTGGATTCTCTTTCACTCTTTGGGGGTCCTTCTTCCCATCCTCTAAACATAGGTATTCCTCTATGTGCCAGGCACTCGTCTCTCTGTGTAGTCTTTGTCGGCAACTACCCTGTTCTCACGGCTTCAAGTCATCCTGCCCTGGCAGCAACGACCCCCTTTCTCCCTCTGGTTCTGACCCCTCTCCACAGCTTCCAGCTCTTAACTCATCACTTCCGTTTCCCCCACCTCATGTCCTCACCAGGTGTGATCCCCCACTAGGCTCCCTATGCTCGTGAATGACCTCGCAGTTCTGATCACTTGCCTTGAGACTCTAATATGATGCCTGAAGTTTCCCTTGTTTGCTTATCATGTCAAGGTGGCTTCAAAGTTTTTTTCATTTTCTTTTGATTTTTCTGTACTCCAATTCATTTTGTGTGTTCCACTTTTCACCATTGCCATGCCGATTTGGGCTCTCATCTCTTCATGCTTATATTATTGGAGTTACTTTCTATCTAGTCTACTTGACTACTGTATCCCCTTGGTTCAAACTATTTGGTCACCTCCAGATTAATTTTCTAAAATTCTATAGCTTTCTCCTACCTTGTCCTTCTCAAGAACCTTCAATTGCTCTCCATTGCCTACAGAAACTCTGGCCTGACCACAAATCAGCACAACTCTGCGTTTCTTCCGGGTGTTCCCCTTAAAACGAACACTGCCCATGGTGCCCAACTTTTAGTCCAGTCCTTCCAACTTCTCCAATGAAGTTATTTAAAATGGACTTTTACTTATCTTATGGCTTTTAGAGGTTAAACTAAGCTACATTCCTAGTTTCTTTCCTTTTTTACCTGAATTTATAGCAACTCAATATGGTAACACTCATTATTGATTAGCAGTTAAATGTTTATGATGATCAAAAATGAGGAAATAATTATATTCTTTAATAAATGCTGGGTGTGTGTGTGGGGGGGTGAATAAAAACCTCACAAAACATAGATTCAGGTGATTAAAAAATTTTTTGGTGATGAAAGGGTTGAGAACCACCATCCTGCACTCTAATCTAGTAAATGAGACAGTTTGATGCTGTTTCCCAAGCAAACTCGTATTTTCACGTCTCCCCAGGACTCTGCCACATTGTTCCCTCTGCCTTAAAGGGAACCAAGTCCTGGGGACTCCCCACTATGTCTCAGCACCTGAATCTTCTACTTCCTTTGGGACCCTAATCAGTTGTTACCTCTTCCCTCCCACATCTGCTGGGAGCCCCCTGAGTAGAGTGACCTCTCCCTTCTGCAGCCTTCGGTCCCTCCCGCACTTCGCCGCGGGTTCGGGCCTTATCTTTCCTGGCGGAGAAATTCGCTACAGGTGGGCACGGTGTGCTGCGCGTCACGCACCCAGCACCGCACCGGGGACTTAGGAAACGGTGAACAACACGGGAACTGTGCCCAAGGAAAGGGCCCAAGGAAAGGAGCCCAGGACTACTCCGCCCCAATCTCACTCCCAGGCGCCGCCTTTGGTGCTGCCTGCCGGGCCACTGGGCCGGTCCTGAATTCATTTCCACTTCATTAACTCTGCCCCAGTCCCGCCCCCCGGCTCCAGCTCTCGTAACCCATCTCTGACACTACCGTCTCCCTTTTCTTCCTTCTCCCTTCCCCTGTCACCCTGCCAGCTCTGCGCCTATCGCTTCGCGTATCGTCTCTTCATCTCTCTTTCTCCCCGGGTCTGTCTGGGTCTCTGTCTCTGGGTATTTCTCTCTGCACCTCCATCTGTCTGGGTCTCCGCTTCCTTGCCCCGCACGCACCGCCCCCTGCCCAAGCCCCTCCAATCCCGGCGGCTCGAGCCTAGCGCTCCACTCTCCCATTGGTCCGTCCGGAGCCCCCCGCCCCCGCCTGCCCGGCCCCCCTCCGGGCCCCTCCATTCACACAAAGTTTGGCTCCGGCGCTGCGGAGGGAGGGGGCGGCCCGGCCCGGCCCAGCTCTGCCCCCGGCCGGCCCGACCCCGGCCCCGGCCCCCGGACAAGCCCTTATCTGATCCCAGCTCGGGGTTTAAGAGTCCTGACCCTGCCCGTCGCACAGCTCTGCTCCTTACTCCTGCCCGCCCAGTCCGTCCATCTGTCCCGCTGCCCCGCGGCCCCTCCACCTCGGACCCAAGGTAAGACCCTGGCCCTGATGAAGGAGTGCTGCCCCTCGCCCCCGGCCGGGTCCTGTCCCCGTAACTCTCCAGAGACATCGGGGCCCCAGCTCCCCAGTCCCTGTCCTGCCTGGCCCCAGAGGTACGGTCTTGTTCCCCTGCCTCCCTCCTTGGGCAGTCCCAAACGGAGCCTCCTGGGAAGGGGTCCCCGCGAGAAAACTACCCAGGCTGGTCACCTCAGCCCTCTCATCTAAGGAAGGGGCTTTCCCGATGCCCCCTCCCACTGGGGAGACCGGCAGTTGCATCCCCGCTCCTCTAGTTAATACAGTGACAACCACACATAACGAGGGATCCTATACACAGGCACACCAGACAGTGCCCCCTCCTCCCCATATGGACAGGTTACGCCCATGCCCAGCCCCTCCCCCACTCCCCATAGAGTGACAATCACGTAGTGACACCTGTGATTGCTAGTTCACACATGGGGAGAAAAACAGATATTGGCAGCTTAGACTGGGGAGACACAGAAGCCTGCTGTGATCCAGACCCCTGCCCACCCAATCTCTTCCTTCCATTCTGAGTGGCTCCCATTTCAAGACATCCCTCCTCATTGCTCCTCACCCTTACCCAGCTGTTTCACATTGAGATTTCCCGAAGGAAAGGAGCAGAGGCACTTCTAAAGTGAGAAGGGCAGATTGGGTTCTATAAACTCACCCTCCAGACAGAGACGTCCTTTCCCATTTCATCTCTCCTCACCAGGAACTTAACCCAGGGCACCTGTGTTAGGGAAGAGATGAAGGATGGAACTTCCTGATTTGGGAGAGGAGAGCTGAATCCAGGAATGGGTAGAAGGACAACAGGGGAAAAAGTGGAGGTGGGTTCTGGTGGCTTGAGGTTTAATTCCAGTGAGTGCCCCAGGCAAGGTGAGGCAGATGGGGAAGTGGAGATGGTGAGGAAGCTGGTGCAGATTTGGACCCTAAAGAGGCCAGCACTTAATGCCTGCTTCTGTTGCTTACTAATACAAATTCTGACTAAAGATGTCTGGCCAGTCTGCTCTTGCTGTGGTGTTTGAATTTCTTTTCTCCCCACTGGGACTGCTTTAGGCCATCTGGGTGGGAGGGAGATAATGATGGGATATTTGGGGCCCCCATGTGAAAGATGGTCTTGTTCAGGGGTGTGAGGAGGGCCCAGAGTGGTTGTCACGACATCAGCTCGGAGGGGTGGGCAGCTACCACTGAGTTCAATTTAGTTTCATACTGAAACTCTCCCTAATCTCCAAGGATTTTTGAACATATTCCTGGCATGATGGTGGGTACCATCCTGTGCCAAGTTGTAGGGCTTGTGAATTTCTCTAAGGGTAGACTGGGTATGGGGGACCAAGTTTGGAAGGAACCAGGCATCCTGACTCATAGCTGGTTCTTCAGGGAGGAAGAAACGAGGGAGGAGGGGGACGGAAGGCATCATGCCAGGGAGAGGGTCCAGGGCTGGATTGCAGAGGCAATAGGCATGGCCCCGGCAGTGCCAACTCCTTTCCCCGCTGCCTCCCCCCAGTCCTTTGGTGGTGGTGGCAAGGGAGGAAGGGAGGGAGAGGGTGTTGGAGGGTGATCTGGGCCAGTCCAGCCTCCCAAAGCCCTTGCCAACCTGGGTCCTGAAAGGAGCTGCTGTTTTCTGAGCCATCCCCCCACCCCCCACCCAGAGCCTGAGCAGCCAAGTTGTCTCAGCGGATATCAAATGGCAATGACTCCACTGACAGGGTGTGTGTGGGGGGTGGGAGTGGCAGGGGTAGCAGGGTTATGGTTCCAGTCCCTCTGTGGCTCTAATGCAGAACCCCTCTGCTACCTCTTACCCTGAGGGAAAAAAAAATGTCTCCCCAACATCTGACCCACATCCAGCCTATGGGTACATATGTTTGTGTGAAGGGATTAATGATCTGCCCACTGGTATCCCCCACCTCCTCCATGTGCCCCAAAGAACCACATTCTAGCTCCCTGCCACCTGCATCACTGTGCATAAACTCATTTACAGCTCCAACTTGGTTGGCTTGAGCTACAAGGAAGTGACTGGCAGAGGACTCAGGGAACTTCCTTCCCTTGTCCTTCCTAGGGACCAGAGAGGCTGGGACACTTGGGTCAGGGTGGGCTCAGATGAAGTCCTCTGGAGTCATTCTGTGATTGGTGGAATAAGGGGTTTAAAGCTCTAGGGGGTGGGTCATGCAGAAAGATCTATTTCCTCAAAGGATACTTCCGAGTCTCCTAGTAAACTGCTTGGTTTCTGCATACAAGATGGAAAGATAGGGCGAGCCTCCTGGCATTGGTGGGGAGGAAAAGGGACATTGGGCAATGGAGTCCCTAAACTTTCCTGCCACAGGTTATTTAGGACGGAAGAAAAAAATCTCCACTCTCCCTCCCCTCCTCGGCCTAGATTCTTCTCTTGCCTGACTGGTCAGTGCTACTGTCCAGGCTGAGGCCAAGCTGTCCAGGATAGCAGTGGGGCCCTGGAAGGGGGCAGAGAAGGAATCAGCAAAGGCACGTTGTTGAGATGAAACTACAGAAAGACTGGAGGAAAGGGAGATTTAAAATATAAGTGTTTTAGCACCCAATGCTGGGGGGTTGGCTGGGCAGCTCCTGGGAATAAGAGCTCTGCCATGCCACCTCAGTCACTCCGGCAGGCTGAGTTTGATGCTTTTCTTCCCTTGTCTGAGTTTAGTCTACATGTTGCCACCATCCTTCATGAAGAGAGTGCATCTGGTGGCCCCCTCTTCTGCCCCTCCCCCATCAGAACCTTGAAAGGGCAAAGAGAAAGGGATTGTGGGAAAAGCCCTCCCGTGGGTGGCCAGCTTGGAGCCTGGATTTGAGGTGGTGGGGGAAGGGAGGGGCTGGCTCTGGAATGTGAGAGAGTAGTAAGAGCAGAACTTTGCCGCCTGGAGAAGAAGTTGGAGAAGCAGGAGCTAGAGAGGACTGAATTAGACCTCAAGCCTCCAACAAGGTGCAGCACAGAAAGGGAATACACAGCCATTGTGCAACTTTTCCAAGTGGCAGGAGACCTGGGGAAAGGATTGTGGCTGCAGCTGGAAGGACTTAGGTTAGGTTTCAGGAAGTGCATCCCAGAAAAGGTAAGACATTTGAAATGGAGACTGGGAGGGAGAGAGAGACCACCTTCTGGACCAAGAAACCAAACCAAACCAAAACAAAAGCCACCAACCAATCCCAAAACAAAAAAGTCCAACCTTAACACTTCTGACAGGAGCAATGGAACTCAGAGTTCGGGGATTATTGTGACAACTGTCGGGGCCTCTCCTGGTGGCTGCTGTACCTCTCTCTTGCTGTTCCGGGCCTACTTTCTGCTCTGAGAGACAGGAGGCACTATGGTTAAGAGCACAGCCCTGGAGTCCGACTTTGCGGGTTGAAGCCTTGGTCTTCCACTTAGTAGCTCAAGAAGTCTCATCCTCTCAGTATAACTGCTCCGAACTGTTGTGAGGGTTCACAGTGACTATTATAAAGGGGTTGGAATGGTGCCTAGTCTGTAAAAAGTGGCGTTTCGGGTCATAATGTTTCTCCCACCACGCTACTGTTTTCGACTCTGTCATCTTTCCTGGTTCCTGGGCTTTGCCCTAACCCTTCATTGTTTTTTTTTTTTTTTTTTTTTAGATTCTGTCCTAGCTTTCTTTCTTCCCACCCTTCTGGAGTTTGGGAAGGTAGACGAATTATCAAGTAGTTTAAGATGAAGTTCCTCCCTTGATTCCAATAGGCTGGGCATCACTTGAGGTGGGGTCTCCATACCCACAGCCCCTGTTTTTGCCAAGCAGATGTCTTGTCTTCAGATTCAACAAATGAGAACTGAGCTGTTGCGCTTTCGCCAAATCGTCTCTTTCTCCATTTTCAGCAGCTTCTCTTTCGGCCAAAGACTTCTGTCAATCCCCACATCTTATCCAGCTTTCATGGCCCTGCCTATCATTCTTCTCTTCTTCATCCCCCTCTCCCTCTCCTGGCCCAGGTCTGCCCCCACAGCTTCCCTCAGGTTTATATGCCCTCCTCTTCTTGTGTCTCCTGGTGGGCCTGCTTATCCCATCAGCCTAGATGCCTGCAGCAGTCTCCTTAATGACCTCTCTGACCCCAGCCCCTCTCTTCTCGATTCCTTACCTTTATCCTGTAATGAAATTATCACTGGAACGGTCATCACGAGCATCAGTTTTATCTTGCCCTTTCCCTACCCAGACACATCTGTTGCCATTGGATAAAAATTTCCCAATCACCATCTTCAAGAGACTTTATGCCTTTCCCCCATCTCCTCCAGCCCTATATTTTGCAGAACTACTTAGACCCTATTCCTGGGAAGCATATCCCAGGCAGTCTCTGAGCCATGCTCCTCCCCACACTCTGGGCCCTCACAAAGGCCATTCCAAGTCTCACCCCACCTACAGACCTCCATTGTCCTGTTTCCCTTTCTGCTCTGCCATCTTGCTTGTCACTTGCATCTGTGACTTGGCCCAGGGTTTTCCATGCATGGTGATGTTGGAGTAGACACCTTGTCTGCCTCATTAGCTGGGGGTCCCCCCTAGGACAGGGCCTGTATCTCTGTCAGATTGGCAAAGACATCTCTTCTCTCTCTGGACCCTCTGGCACCCAGGAAAGGGCCTGGCTCCTAAGACACAGAGTGCCTACTGTCCAGTTTGACTCTAGGTAGGAAACAGTCCTGATTGCTTATTCTTGGGGAGGAGCCTGACTTTGGAGGTTTATGTGAGGATCCTGCAGCAGGGTGTGTATAGGATCCTATTATCTAATTCTATAGGAGACCTCAAGAGAAACCCCTCTCCTACCAATGGCCCTATCCTGTAGGGATGGCTTTACCCTAAGATTACAAGCAGTAGGCCCTAGAATCCCCAATTTATAGTCTTCTAAGCATTGTTGCTCCGCCCACCCCTACATGCAAATGCAGGTATCTAGGCTCCAGAGAGCCTTTCTCCCCTCTCCAGGGTGGTCTGACTCCAGCCTGATGCTGGGCTTGTTAGCAGTATCGTCTGGAGTGGAAAAAGTGGAGAAAGGTGAGTCTAGTCTGAGGCAGCCCCACTGTCCTGAGCACACCTCTGAGCAGGGGCTTGCAAGGTGGGAGACATGTGGGGACATCTCCCAAGTCGGGTACAGGTCTGACCTCCTAGTGTTGCATTCTCCCTGGACCGGCCTCCTCAGCTCCACCTCTGATCCCAGTTCCAACTGTTAGAGCCAGGCACACTCCCTGTCCACGTGTCTAAACCTCCCAGTTGACCCTGTGATAAAAAAGATATGGGCAAATGGTAAGAGGGGAGGGTGAGTGTGTTAGCATCTAGAGCACTGGTTCTTAAACTTTTTGACCCCAGGACCGCTTTACATTCTAAAAAATTACTGAAGATTCCAAAGAGCTTGGGTTTGTGTGGGTTCTATCTATGAATATTTGCCGTGTTAGAAATGAACACTGGGACAAGTGAAATATTATTAATTATTGCATGTTAACAAAATGACATATTTTTAATGAAAAGCAGCTGTATTTTCCAAAGGAAAGAAACAAAAAGTTAATAAGAAGAGTGACATTGTCTCATATTTTCAGAAATCTTTTAAAACGTGTGGCTTAATAAAAGACAGTTGGTTTCTCATCTGCTTCTGCATTTAGTATGTTGTAATATCTTATGTCATGTAGCTTCTGGAAAACTCTACTGAACACTGTGAAATATTGAAAGTGAAAAGGGCAAATAATGTACTGTTAGCATTTTTTAAAAATTTAATTATTATTATTATTATTTTTTGTTAGCATTTTTATGAGGATAGGTTTGACTTTGTAGAGCCTCTCAGGAACCCCCAATGGTCCCTGGACTGCACTTTGAGAACTGCTAGTCTGGAGGAACCTCAGATGACAGTTTCAAAAACCTGGGCCAATTTGAATATCCTGGCCGATTTCCTTCAGCCGCCATGGTCTTTTGAATGTTCTCACTAGGAAGGTAGTATGGGGTGCTGGTTCATCATGTAAGTTCTGCCTCCATTCTACAACTCACTAACTATGTGGCCTTGGCCAAATTATTAATATCCCTGTGCTTCAGTTTTCTCATCTATAAAATGGGTCTTTAAAAAGCAACCACTTTTAGAGTTGTTGAAAATTAAATGACATAACAGGAAAGGGCTCAGCGTAGTGCTCAATGCTGTGATCTCTCGTTAGAATCCAGACCAGTGCCCCTGAACTCACCGTGCGTGGTCCCGAAGGCAGGGAGCTGCAGGTGATCCATCCAATGCTACACACAGGGGCTCAGCCCAGAGAGGGAAGGGACTTGTGCAAGTTCCCAGAGAAGGTCAGCAGCATTGTTGGGCCCTGAACCCAGGAGTTCTAAGGCCTAGCTCTGTCTCTGCTCTCCCCACCAGACTTCTTTTGTGGAGAGTGGAGGAGTAAGGTCCTGAGACCAGGAAGGAAGCAGATCTTACCTTTCTTTTCCCCAGCAATCTCAGGTGAGCCCAGGGCCAGAGCACTACAGTGGGAAGCCTTGAGGGCAGATTGCAGGGAGAACTTCCTGACATCAACAGCTGCTGGAAAGAGGGGAAAGAAAGCTGGGAAGACATTCTCAAGCCCAGAGATTTTTCTGTCTTGCCTTATGGGGAGCAGTTCTGCAAAGTGTCCCCGGCCTTCTCTCCTGGGGCTCCTGGGAAGTCTGTGATTGGGCGACCCTGCTTCTCATGAGCTGCTCAGTCCTGCTGGCTGCCCTCCTCCCAGCTCTCCCACTACCCCAGACCCGGGAGCCTCTCCCTAGATCACGCCTTCACGCCCTGTGCTTTGTGCTGTTCCAAGGCAACATGGTGCCTTGGAAAAGGCAGCTGGAGGTGCTGAGGGCGTTAATGAGGATAGGGGTGCCTGCTGGGGTTCCCTGGGTAGGAGAAGGGAAGCCTCTTCCCACAGACTGGGGAATGGGAGGAAGCAGATGGGGAGATAGACACATACTGGGAAGACCTAGTCCTGGCCCATTGGCCCTTCAGCTAAATTCCCCTGAGCTGGGCTTCCAGCTCCACCTCCACTAGTTCAGATTGAATTTCCGAAAGAGCACAGATGGGAGGGGACTTTGTCCCGAATCACTACCCCTGCTTCCCCTGTAGTAGCTTCTTCAGCCTCCAGAATCACAACAGGTGGAGATTGCAAGGAACCCCCCAAGGAAGCAGAAGTCCCAAAACCCCAAACCCTGAGCACATAACACATGCCCTTTCTGCTGGGGTTGGAGGGCTCGCTGTGTATTACTCCGTTTTTCTTCTTCTGCCTACACAATTCCTTTGCATAGATGGTCAAACTGAGGCAAAATGTGGAAGGACTCAGACTGCCCACCCACGTCTTTCTAGAGCCTAGCCTGGGACCAAGGGGCCTGGCCTCCCACAGCCCCTCCCCTTCCACTCCTACCAGTCCTTGCGGCTTTTTCCATTTGGAAAGTCCTTTCTGGCGAGTGGCAGGTTTGGGGGCCCTAGTCTAGTCTCCTCCCCTGTCTCCCGGGCAGTGGCCCCAGGGAAGCCCCTGTGGGCCAAGATCTCCTCAGTCTCAGTCCTGGCCCCTCCACCCTCTACCAGCAGCCCCCCAGCTCCCGCTCCTGGGCTGTGGGACAGGGAGAGGGCTGAGGGGCTGGCTCTGCATACTAATGTCCTGCCCATTGTCAAAGCCCCTTTGTGCCAGGGAGCTCCATTGAGGCGGCTCCGGGGCGGGCACAATGGGGGCTCTGTCCCCTAGTTCCCCCAAACAGTCACCTGCTTTCAGAGCCTTCCCCCAGCTCCCCCTTCGCTCCAGTGTCCGGAGGGCCCAGAGAGCACGGGGGAGTGGGCCCTGGGCCAGGGGGGATGGGCAGGAGGTGACCCCCCCACTCTCTGGGCAGGCTGAGGAGATGGGCATTTGTCAGGGCAGGCTGCAGAGGGCACACAGAGTGGAGAGGCCCTAGGCTCACAGGGGTGAGGGCAGTCTGTGGAGGAGTTGGAATGCAGGTTCTATGCTGCGTGAGAAGGGGAAGGGGCACTCAGAGCCTGCCCACTTCTCCGTTCCATATGCTCAGCCTGGGTCTGTGGCTGCCGCCTCTCCTCCTCCCACCGCAGGACTCCCTGGGGCTCATATATGCAGAGACACATAGGCACACACTCATCTATGCGGCCACACACACGGCTCCCAACCCACATCCAAGCGGATGTGCCCAGACACAGCACACCGACCCCAGCACACAGACTGCACCCTGGCATATGCACCTGCACACCCACCCTCCGCCCACCCCACCCCTTTCCCTTTTGCACCCTGTCCACGGCCGCAGGCATCTCAGCACCGTGTCCCTCCCCCCCTGCCCTTGCCGCCCTCTGCTGCTCTGACACAGGTTATAACAAGTTTGCACTTGTTGTGACCTTAAGAATGTGGCCCTGGGGCTGAGAATGTCCCGCTGCCCCAGACTGCACCTGCTTATACGTTAACCATGGACACAGCCTCCACTGCACTCTGAGCGCGGCGCCCATTCCCACCCCAACCACGGAGAGAGTTAGGTGGGCCAGGCCGCCCACCCCAGAGCTGAATTGAGTACCCTGGACTGAGCTACATATGAATAACGAGAGCTCCACCTGGCCTCGCTGGCACAGGTCTGGTGTCACCATCTTTGCCTTTGCCCAGGGCACACAGGTATTTCCTAGCCCTTCCAGACCCTGGGAGATAGATGGAAGAGTTATCATTTTCCCAGCAAGGCTCTGAGAGGTGAGATGATGTGTCCAGGCAGCTGGTGGCCAGGCTGGGACTAGAATGGAGGTCTCTTGCTTCTAGGTTTTTGTTTTTGTATTTTCTACCCCCCAGCAATGTGTCTTGGCTTCACTCAGATGACCCCACCCCCCAACCTATCTACAAATCTAACAGAGCTGTCTTTTACCCACCTTTTTTGGGAAGGAGTGGGGGCATGGTGAGGGGAAGGGGTGGGGAGAAGAATGGGTCTAGGGACCTTAACGGGGCTTCTGGGTCTAGAAAGAACCTCTGAGGGTCACCTTGACCCTTGCACTACCCCCAGGCAGAGTGAGCCTACCTCCTTTCACTTCCCACCCTCCTACAGGCCCCACTACTGCTATGAACTCTGGATCTCTGGAAAGTAACGCCACAGCCTTCTTAGCTAGGGTTTAGAGTTGGGGATCTCTATCAATTACAGGTCTTTTATGATGCCTAGCACTGGACTTCCCAGTTATTATCCTATGTCTGCATGAGGAGCTGTAGGCTGTATCTATGGTTCACCTGCCATTCTGGTCCAGAGCATCTTCTAGCAGTCAGGAGCAGATGCCCTAAAAAGGGAAGAGAGGAAGGCCCACCGGGGTTCCGGAGACTTGAGGGCTGACTGCGCAGTGGTGTGCTGGGGCCTGGGAGGGTGGATGGGGTCATGGCTGGAGAAACTCGGTTAGATAGAGAACTAAGCTGATATGGGTTTGCTCATCAGCAAATGTTATTGAGTGCTGATCGCCATGATCAAAATTTCATGTGAGAACCTCAGGGACCTCCTACTCCTTCTCCCTGCCCCTTAACTAGAGTGCTTCCCCTCTGGTTACTGGATTCTCCTTAAGCCACCTCATCCATCTATCTTCCTTTGGGCAGGAACACACCTTCCCCAGCCCTTATACTCCGGTGTGATTCTTTTGCCTCCAAATGTCCCCTGCTGGAGAAAAAACTGTCCAAAGTACAACTTCAACTTTCCCTGCTGTGCTTGGGCAGTTAGTTACACAGGAGATGGAGGACGGTGAGACGTCCACCTCTGAATCTAGTTCTGTGTCTAGGCAGTGTCCTCATGCCATCCCTAACCCATCCTCCTTTTTTTTTTTTTTTTTGAGATGGAGTTTTGCTCTTGTTGCCCAGGCTGGAGTGCAGTGGAGCAACCTCAGCTCATTGAAACCTCCACCTCCTGGGTTCGAGTGATTCTCTGGCCTCAGCCTCCCGAGTAGCTGGGATTACAGGCATGTGCCACCATGCTTGGCTAATTTTTTTGTATTTTTAGTAGAGATGGGGTTTCTCCATGTTGGTCATGCTGGTCTCAAACCCGACCTCTGGTGATCCACCCACCTTGGCCTCCCAAGTGCTGGGATTACACGTGTGGGCCACCACACCCGGTCCCCATCCTCCTTCTTAAGGGAGGAATGTGGATAGGGAATAAGTAAAAAGTTGAAAGGGGGCAGAGAGATTGCCTCCCAGAGTGATGGTGAGCTCCCTAGACTTCTCTGAGTGAAGGTTAGAGGCTGCTCTCCATGCAGGGAACAGGAGCCCCAAGAAGGGAAGGGAGCTGAGAGGATACCTGTCAGGGAGAGAGGCTCAATTTTCTGAATATTAATGACAGGTATAGAGTACCTCTGGTTCTCCAGCTCCATCAAGGTTACAAATAAGAAGAAATTGCTCAGATAGCAACAGGTAAACTTTGACTTCACTAGAAGAATCCCCTGGGCATAAGGTATTATGAGGCAAAGGGGAGGGGCAGAAAGAGGTGGAGAACTCATTGCCCTAATGAGAAGGAAAAGTCCCCCTTTCACCTACTGAGCAGAGCTTGAGTGGCCTGGAAGATAGTTCCAATGACTCTTAGCGCCCCTATGGGGTTTTTAGTGGTCTCAGAGGAATCCCTTGATCATTTCCGCAGACCCCAGTAAGAGCATCGCTGAATGTCTCCTCCTTGTGAACCTCACTATTGCTGCTTATTGCAACTCTTGTTGGGCCAGCTGCTGCCGGGGTGAGGGAGACCCTGAGACCTACTAGGTGGGAGGGAGGGCCAGGTTGAAGAGAGTGGGCTGTGGCCGGGGCTGGCTGGGGAAGAGCTTCTGTGGATAATGCTCCAAGGTTAGCTCCACAGAAACTGGCACTTTGGGACCCCAGGGTCAGGAAAAGAATCTTCTAGGAAGAGAAAAGTTGAGATGAAGAAGAAGACCAGGGTTATTGCTCTGATTCTGATGTAAAATAACATGAGCTACCAGCCAGCAGCATGATCCTGGGAAAGTTACCCATCTTTCCTAGGTCTGGGCTTCCTCTTTAGTGGAATATGGGGATTAAATGTGATGACCATGGTGGGCTTCCCCGCATGAATACTCTGTGGCACAGTCCAGTATCAAGTTGAGAAGCCCAGACCTCAAGCAGGTTTAAGCAGGCCTGGGTTTGACTTGAGTGCACCCCTTAGCCGTCCTTCTGGGCAAGTTAGCGAACCCCTCTGAGTCTAGTTTCCACCCATTCATCTGAGGGCAATGCTGCTGCCCTCCCAGGGAGACGAGGATGAAGCGTGGCATGGAGCACCCAGCACAATGCCTGGCACACCTTAAAGGCTAAGGTAGGAAGTTCATGGTACCGTGGGAACACAGGGGGACGACAGCCCACATTGCGGGTGGGGGCATCCAGAAAGGTTTTCCAGAGAAAGTGATATCTAAGCTGAGGCCTGAAGGAGGAGTACAAATTAAACAAAGTAGGAGAGGAAGAGTGTTCCATGGAAGAGGCCCCATTATTTGCTAAGAAAAGTTTGGTCTGTTGAAGGACTGAGAGGTTTCGTGTGGCTGGGGACAAGGTGTGTGCATGAAGTGGGTGGGTACAGATAGAGAATGCTGACGCTAGGGTGCTCAGCAGAGACCAGGTCATGAAGGACTCCGTTCCACCTGTCATTCTAGGGGCTTCAGAGATAGGGTCCCTCTACTTCCTCTCCTCTTTTTCCTACTTTTCCTTCATCCTTTCTCCCAAGACTCATTCCTCTTGTCCTTGGTTACATGAACATGAGAAAGCATTGGGCTCCCCCAGGAGGGCCTGGCCAGTGCAGGGAGAAGCTTTAAGTTCAGAGTTGTCTGTCTCTGGTCAAGTTTTGGCTTAGGCCTGAAGTTTTCTGCCTCTCTGCTTTCCCACCATAAGAGAGGGATGTGCCTTCCACAGAAAACTCTGAATTTCTTTCATTGAGGCACTCCTACTAACCACTCCCACTGTGGGACTCAGTTTCCCCATCAAGCTCCTCTCAATGTGGAGGGGGGAGAATGTTGACGGGGTGGGGCTGAGCACAGCCTGCAGAGAAGAGCTAGGGAAACTAGAGAGGACTGCCTCAGTCAGTGCCCCCAAGTGTCCAAACATTGAAACTTCAATGGGAAGTTCCGAGGAAGGACTTGAACTGAAGGATGAGCAGGTGGCACACGGAAAGGGGGCCTGAGGGAGGAGAGTGATGTAGAATAGCAATCCTACAGGCTCTTTTAAATCAATAAATACCAGGCACTGAGAAAGACACAAAGATGAACAAAATATAAATTAAGAAGCAGCCTGGAAAAGTTTTTCGGTTTGGGAAGCTGGGGATGGTCCTTCCTGGAAGGAGCAGAGCTGATGAAATAACCCTTAGAGGAGCGGGCCTTGGGGATGTTCTCACAATGGGGAGTGGCTCTTCTGCCTCCCCCCCCCCCCGTCACTACCTTTTGGGCCCTCCACCAACTAGGCCCAAGCCTTCCCTCATTTCTAGCCAATACCACTTCAAGTTCAAAGACAGGAAAGTGTATGGAGAAGGGCCCTTCGGCTGGAGTCTGGTCAGCCTCCCTCTCTTCTCTGAGGTGGAGAATCCTGTCTTGGCCCTGGGATCCCAAGGAATGGGTCCCATCCTCCTCTCCCTAGTTTCTCAAATTCTGCTGGTAGATCAGGTGACAGCTCAGTGGCCTTCACCCCAAAAACCTTATCTCTGGGGCCCTGGCAATCCTGGGCCTTAAGAAGGCTGCCAGCTGCCTGATGTCCCTGAGGCTGAGGGCAGACGAGAGGGCAAGGGGCTGAAGGACAGTAATTAAGGAACGTGGTTCTACTCGGCACTCCTCAGCACACACCTGCCCACCTCTTGCCAGGATGACGGGGTTTTGGAGGATTTCTAGGGAGATGGGATGAAGAATAGTGGGTTAAAAGTCCCCTTCAATTCTGGGACTAGAGTAAATCCTACCCCACAAATCACTGGAGGAAGGAGATATAAGGGATGGTGTAACTTGAGCATCATCAAGGCCCCTGGGGTGTGGAGACGCAACGTGAGTGAAAAGCCCACAGGATTTGGAGACACGGGTTCTGGCTTTGGCATTAAATAAATGTCAGCAAGTGACTTTATGTCTCTGAGCCTTAGTTTCTCTAATTCAGTAATATTTTTCATTCATCTGCAAAGTAGGATAATCATAATATCTTTATTTGCATAAGGGCCTTACAGATTTCATATACTTTAAATCATGTAATCCTGACCACATAAGGGAAGGTTTTATTGCCTCCTTAGATGAGGAAGCTGAGCCCTAGAGAGATTAAGAGACTGACTGAAGTTCCCATAGCTAGTGAGTGACACAGACAGGATGGCAAATAGCGGGAAAGAAGAATACATAAGAACCTTTGTGACTCAGACATGCCAGGATAAAAAATAGGTTTCATTTGTTGTGCTAACTCCATTTGATTGAAAATGGCTCTCTGCATCACCATATTGAGGATGATTTTGAGGCTCGGTCAGAAAAAAAGCACTGTAATAAATCAGTGTTATGTGATAAGGAGTGTTGGGGTGATGAATGATGCTATATAGTGGACATTTCTAGCCCAGAATCACCCAGAGATTCTAATTCCTTCCTCTATACTAACCAATTCGGTTAAATTTAAAGGTACCAGTTTACAAAGGTGACCAAGATACAGTCTGTGCCTTCGAAGAGCTCACAATCTCTAGAGAAGAACAAAGGATGAGGAGGCAAATGTCCCGGAAACATAGAGGGAGAGTAACTATTTCTACCTGGGATCACTGGGAAGGCTCCACAGTGGAGAGGGCATTGGGGCAGGGCCTTGAAGGAGGAAGAGGATTTGAAAGGGGAGACAGTGGTCCGAAGGGGAGTCTGGGAGCAGGGAGAGGATGGTCTAGGTAGAGCGGAGCTCCCCGAGCAAAGATATGGAGACAGGCAAGCGGAGCACAGGCTTTATTCCATGTGGCTGGAATACGGGTTGCAGAGGGAAAGCATTCCAGGGAAGGCGGTGAACAGTAAGGTGGAGTCAGACATTGAAGGATTTTGCCAAGAAGTTTGGATTTCATCACAAGAGCTGAGGGAACTCATTGAAGAATTTAAAGTCAAGTGATAGGGTCAGAATGTGTGCACTGAGGCAGCGGATGGAGGTTAGCACAATGAGGCTGGGTACAGGAGGACCAGGAGACCATTGCAACGCCTCGGGTGAATCATTCAGGGCAGCCTCCATGGACATGAAGAGGAGTCGTGAAGGCGGAATTGATGGACCTAGTTATCAATCGGATGAGGGGCAAGAGAGAAAGGAGGGGTAATTCTAAGGCTTGGACACCTAGTGGAGGGTAATTCTGTGAACAAAAAGGAAAACACAAAAGAGACTCTCTTGAGGAGGGAGGACACTGAGTCTGAACATGTTAAAATTGGAATGCTCCAGATGGTGGGGGGGCTGTAAGTACTTGGACACACAGGGCAGAGGTGACGTGGAATCCATGGAGCAGGGTAAACAGTTGAGGAAGATGGAGTATGGTGGTCAGGGATGAGCGCCAAGGGTGGATGGATTCCTGAGAAACGCCAACATTTAAGGTGCAGAGGAGAGATTACAGCAAGAGAGATGATCAAAATAAACAGAGAGCTGGAGAGGGAACCTGGAGAACATGATGTTGGAGAGTAACAGTGAGAACTGTGCACAACCCATGCAGCGTTCTGACACGTATGGCCGTGTGGAACTCCGGTCACCTCGGCATTATTAGGCCCTTTTTGCAGATAAGGGAAATAGAAACTCAGATGTTTAAGTGATTTGCCCCAAATCACAAAGCCTAGAAATGGCAGAGCTAGTGGTGGCTAGTCAAGGTAGATAAAATCAGTGGATTCCCACCACCCCTCAATAAAAGCCGAAAAAGAGTGTTAAGAACAGACAGGTCAGTCATCAGTCTCAAGTGCGGCAGAGACTGCTGGGGTCCAGGGCTGAGAAAACGCCCTCAGGGTTAATGATGGGAAGGTCAGCTGTGACACTGGAGAGAGCTTCCTGCTTCCTGTTGCTTTAACTGCCCCCTGCCCCACCACCCAGGATGGTCGTGTGGAGCAAGATGGAGTTATTCTGAATTTGTACAACTATTCTGTAGACTTCAAAACCCCATATCACAACGGTGGTTGTTACTATTATTTTTATTGTTATTAGGTATTGTTAGATTGAACCCTTTGATATTGCCATAGGTAACCCATTTTTTAAATGACAGTTTCATAGAATTCAACCAAATAGTAAAAGGAGTAAGCCGGAGTGGGGGTAGGGGCCATGAGGTAATGAGACAGGCAACTGCGCAGGCAAGGGTGGCCCCAAGGGACTGGGGAGCCCCACACCCAGATGGTGGGGAGGCCAGTCTTCCACATGGGATGGAGGAGAGTGGTACATCATCACTGGTGAAGCTTGAAGTTTGCAGGAGTTCCCTTTCACCTCTACCACTTCCACACTTCCCATCTGCAACCTGGCCAGCCCCCTCTTCGGGGAAACTCTGCAGAGACTAGGGGTGGAGGTGCACTCTCGTGAGGGGCTCTGCGTGAAAAAATACTTCTGATACCTAAACTAGGTTGATCCCCTCAACCAGTATCTTTGGAGATAAGTTGGGTATAGATTCTTCCCATGGGGAATCTTGGGGCCTAAGCCAGGTGATGACTGATGGGAGATCCAGGCAGAGCTGACACAGCAAGGAGGGTCCTGAACAGACTTCTTGTTTATCACCCTGACTCTCCCTTACCTAGCCCAGATCCTCTTGAGATTTCCCCCAGTGTCCTTGGGAGTCTTTTCAGCATCTCTTGTCTTAGCGGTAACAATAGGATAACAGTAGAATAACAATAGCAACAGGAGTTATTTCTATAGATGCCATGGCTTCCAGCTGACTCTTAGCACTGATACTAATTCTTCTGGCTCTTCAGTCAAGATGAGGAGGGATGGGTTAACGCCTCCCAGTAGTTGTTCTTCTGAGATGAGGACTCAGATGGGGCCAGGCTGGAAGATTACCGGGACTGCTGGAGCTGGGGCTGAGGAGACAGTGGTACAGCCTCTGTCCTCAGTTGAACTCTGCCTAGTGCCAAGCTCCTCACAAAGGACCAGCTCCTGTTGAGCCTTGCTGGCCCAGACAATGATTAACAGCAGATACTGGGATGGGGTGATGACTCAGGAGGGTGTGAATAGGGGAGGTGTGGAAGGTTGACAGGGCAGGTGCATCAAAGAGGCAGCACCCGCTTGCCACAGGAACCAGGAAGTCCTCCTCCCTCTCCATCCGGGGAAACAGGGGGTCCCGGAGATGCCACCCTCTGGGCAGTTCTCTACAGAACATTGCTCCCTTCTCACAGGGGACAGAAGGCATGATTGGGGACTGAGGTGGAGGAAGGGGCAATGGTCCTAGTCAGCCCACATTGACAGGCAGGGGTGGTGTCTGAACACAGAACATCTGATGTGGCGCCATCTTTTGTCCCTCCCTCTCTTGACTGGAAAACACACAGGCAGGTCAGAAGGGCCATACAGAGGTTACGGACTCCCAGGAAATGCTTTGAAGGCTTTTATCCTTTCTTTTGATCAGACTATGAGAACTTTCCAAACGTTGACACAAGGGAAGAAAAGCCTATTCTTCCGTGGGCCAGGGCCTCGGTGTCAGGCTGGGGCCAGAGGACGGGAGGGAAAGGGGGAAGGAGGCCAGGGAGTTGGAGACAGAGGCAACAGTGATTCAGCTGGAGAATCAGGCCCCTGGACACACACATGCTGCCCTCTTTTTCCCTACCTCAAGATTTGTGTGCATCTGGCTCCATTTCTATTTGTTTATTTTCCTTGGGGCAAGACAGGAGGGAGATGAATGAATAAAGACATCAAGTTTGAAAAGAACCCCAAATTCAGCTCCATTCTTCTTACAACCTTGAGGGCTTACATAACCCTGTAGTGCTTTTCTTCCTGCCCTTCCTCTCCTACCCCTCTCCTTCCTCTTCTCTTCCTCCACCCTTATTGAGAACACTTGGAAGCCCAGAAGTGCTTCTTTTTCATCCCAATGCAACTGATCTCCTTCTGGAGGACTCTAAGGTCGCTATTCACGTTGGAACCGGTATCCAAAAAAGAGATAATTTGGTTGGTGAGAGGAGGCTGAGGAGCTGTTTTCTCTCTGTACCAAAGCCAGGGGGAGGAGTGGGAACAGACTGCCATGTGGGCAATGGGGGCTGGACATAGAGATTTACAGCAGGAAGTGACCTTAATTATCTTCTAACAGAGCACCTCCCAGACTGACCTTGCAAGGTGTCTCGAAAGGCAGAGGAGAGGGAATTTGTGCCCTGGATGATACAGGGCTGAGCCATAAGTGGCCACACACTAGACATTTTTGAAATCTGTTTTTGTCTTAAGTCATTCAACATTTTTGTTCTACTTCATTGTACATTGTTGGCCTAATACTAAAATAACATCTTCCCTCAAAATCTGAGCAAAATTGATAATTTCAGGAAATATACTAAATTTAGTCCCGTGGCTTTGAGTGCCTCCTGGCGCATTCGTGCATGCCCTAGTTTGAGAAGTGTGGAACTGATACCAACCCCTATTCGACAATGAAGGAACTACAGACCAAGAGGCTTCGAGGCTTGCCCGAGGTCACAGTTAGTCAATGGCAGAGTCGAGATGGGCACCCAAGTCTCTTCCTTCCCAGTCCAGCCTATGTTCTACCAGGCAGTGCTGTCTCTCAGTTCCGAGCAGCTTTTACACATCCTTGAGCATTATTCTTTCAGTCTATCTCCAGAATGCTGGGCATGGGCAGATACCTAGCTCAACTGTCTAAGATAAATATGGGTGTGGAGACCAGCCTAATCTCAGGTGCTGAGACATGGTGCTTGAAACCTCTTTACTGCATACAGGGTTCTCCCAATATGCAAGAGGAAGAAGAAGAATAGGAGAGGGAGGGAAGGAAGGAAAGTACTCAGGATTATCTAAGCCCTCAAGATTGGAAGAACAGAGCTGGATCTGGGGTTCTTGAGCATGGCGGACAGAGAGTAGGACAGAGATCAAGCTCAGTCCCTATCCGCCTATTCATTTGTCTTTACCCATCAGTGATCAGTTCAGAAAGCCCTTCAAACCGAAGGTAACTGGATTAGTTAATAGCTATAGTGGGCACTGTTCCTATCTTCCTGGAATCTGCCTCGCTTTCTGATCTCATTTCTAGATCCTTAAATCAAAAGGCTCTTTTCTACAGGGAAGAAGCAGGGAGAAGAGAATAGGAGGCTTTGGGGCTTAGAATGTTTCTATTAATATGTACACATAGGCTGTGAGATACAGAAGGAGAACAGAAGGACAAAGTGTGGTAAAGAATTTGAAGGTGAGAGTTATGATTAGATGGATAGCAAACTATTCCCAGGATGAGCTACAAGAAGCAGAAGAAACCATAAAGAGAAGAAGGGACAGTCAGAGAGATGTGTAGGCCATACAAAGGCAAAAAGAGAGGTGAAAAGGAGGACAGGGGTCGAGGAGACATTTCAGTGACAGCCAGGGTGAAGTACAAGAGAGGACAAGCAGAGAATGACAAGTAATAGAGATGAGAAGACGGTTGGGAGGACACTCCATACGAAGGACGTGGGGCGAGTAAAGGACAAGTCATGCAAAACTAGGAGAGAAACACCAGGATCAAGCAGCCATGAAGGAAGGGCAGTGCCTCCAACCCTTGGATACATCCTGGGCATCACTGCTGGTGAATTTTTCACACTCTTCTGGCTCCTGCTAACCTCCACTATGCTCAAGGTGTCATCTCTGCTTGAGTGTTGAGTTTTCTCAGGGAAGGCAAATAAACTATAGTATTAATTTGAAGTTACGGTGGAAAGGACTTTGGAATCCAGCCAGAAAGGGGCATAAATTTCAGCTCTGCTCCTGATAAGTTGTGTCAACTTGGCTCTCTGAACCTCAGCGGTAATTACGAAGACGATAAGATTTGTTTTACAGAGTTGCAAAGATGAAATAGGATGTGCTGGTCTAGAGTAGGCACTCAGTATATGATAGTTCCCCTCTGTCTCTCCTTCCATTTTCCTGAACCAAACATTTATAAGAGGAAATACTCCACAGTCAAAAAACAGAAATCATCTAGTGGCTCTAAGAAAGAATAACCAGCAGGCTAGGCCAGGCACGATGGCTCACTCCTGTAATCCCAGCACTTTGGGAGGCTGAGGCAGCTGGATCACGAGGTCAAGAGACAGACCATCCTGACCAACATGGTGAAACTCTCTCTCTACTAAAAATACAAAAATTAGCTGGGTGTAATGGTGTATGCCTGTAGTCCCAGCTATTCAGGAAGCTGAGGCAGAATTGCTTGAACCCGGGAGGCGGAGGTTGCAGTGAGCTGAGATCGCACCACTGCACTCCAGCCTGGGCAACAGAGTGAGAACTGTCTCAAAAAAAATAAATAAATAAAAAGAAAAAAGAAAGAAAGAAGAAAGGAAAGAAAAGAAAGAAAGAAAAGAAGGAAGGAAGGAAGGAAGGAAGGAA
>NW_022437059.1:3689496-3701848 GCF_009761245.1 Sapajus apella | reverse complement strand
GAAAGAAAGAAAGAAAGAAAGAAAGAAAGAAAGAAAGAAAGAAAGAAAGAAAGACAAGAAAGAAAGACAAGAAAGAAAGAAAGAAAGAAAGAAAGACCAGCAGCCTAGAGCACCATGGAGGAGACCAAAGCTCTGCACCTGACCCTTGCAGGAGCTTTAGGGCCTGACCCTGGCCCTGCAGCTGGCCATGAAGGAACACACAGGAAGCTGGCCACAAAGCAGGAGGGGGCTGAGGGGTCAGAGCACATCACTGTTTTTCCAATGTATCCTGTTAAGATCTTTCATGTGTTGAGTGTCAATTTGATTAGAGAACAACCAAAAAAAAAAAAAGAAAAAAAAAAGATCTTTCATGTGCTCCCAGTGCGTCAACCTAAGTGAATGGCTCCTTATTTCCTGGCTGGCCCTGGATTTCCTCATTTTTCCCAACCCTGATCCCTTACCCTAGATGTCACTTTTCCCTTCACAAACTCTTCTTGCACTTATTTTCTCCAGCATTTATCACTTCCTGTCTGTTTTATGGCTGTCTCCTTTATTAGATTGTAAGGTCTTCACGGAAAGAATCTACATCTGATCCATCTCCGTAATTCCAGTGCTTTGTTTAGAATTTGGTACCCAATAGTTGCTAGAAAAAAGAATGTTTACTGAGGCTGGGCATGATGATTCATGCTTGTAATCTCAGCACTTACGGAGGCCGAGGTCGGAGGATGGCTTGAGCCCAGGAGTTTGAGACAAGCCTGGGCAACATAGTGGGATCCCATCTCTACACACACACACACACAACACACACACACACACACACACACACACACACAAAATTAGCTGGGCACCTGTAGTCCCAGCTACTCAGGAGGATGAGGTAGAAGAATCACTTGAGCTCAGGAGGTCGACGCAGCAGTGAGCTGTGATCACGCCACTGCACTCCAGCCTGGGTGACAGAGTGAGACCCAGTTTCAACAACAACAGCAACAACAAACAATATAACAACAAAGTTTATTGTATAAATGAACAAAAACACAGCTCAAACTAAATGTAGTGGGCAACATTAATACAGATGAAAACATCTGGTTTTTTACATACCTATTAGTGTTGATAATTAGTTATCTGGGGTTTCCATGTATACGAGGAAAGAAAACATCATTAAAAAATAAAGAGAAGATACAAACAAGAAGTGGGAATGAGAAGGCCTCAGAGTGAGAGGTGTTGGACTAGAGGTCCACCCATTCTACCTAGGATAAGAACTTCCACATCACCTTGGCCCTGTGATGATGGAGTCAGTTAGATTGGCCCCTACGGCTGGAGTGGGTTAGGAGTCCCCTCCTACTCATTAATTCAATCATAAAATACTTCTTGAGGACTTATTATATGTCATACATTGTGCTAATCTTTAGGATAACCAACATGTGTGTGTGTGTGTGTGCGTGTGTGTGTGTGTGCGTGTGTGTGTGTGTGTGTGTATATATATATATATATATATATGTGTATATAATGTTGGATCCTTCTTTCAATGACCTTATTTGTAGTAGAATACAAATGATGTGCCAGGTACCAACAGAGGTGCCATTACAGGTATAGAAGGATATAGATATACACGGATATCTACACCCATGTATATAAATATATATATATATATATATATATATATATATATATGCAACATGTATATAATGTTGGATCCTTCTTTCAATGAGCTTATTTGTAGTAGAATACAAATGATATGCCATGTACTAAGAGAGGTGCCATTACAGTATAGATGGATATAGATATACATATATGGAAACTCAGGAAAGGGAGGCATTACTTAAGGTTTTGGGAATCAGAGAAGGCTTCATGGAAGAGGGGTTATTTGAATTGAACTCTGAAAGATAAGACTTGGATAGGTAACGACAAGGAGGAAGGGGAGGCCAGGAAGGGAGAAGTGCCAGGGAGTGGCTGGTTTGCTTGCAGTACGCAGTGTGCCATAGCAGAGAAGTGGTCAAAGGTAAGGCTGGAAAGCAGGTTCAGAAGCAGACTGTGGAAGGTCTTATATGCCAGCCTGGGTTTGGCCTGTCTTTGACGGATAATGAGGAGACATTAAATGTCTGGAGCTACAGAAGGAACTAAGACAATTATAGTATAATGATAAGTGGATGCATTTGGGAGACAGGACCTGAGCATGAATCCAATTCCACAGTTTACTGAATCACACCATCTCTCTGAGCCTCAGTTTCCTCATTCATAAAACAAGTATTATAATCTTAATATCTCATAGGAATGCCATGAGAATAAAATGTGAAAGTGCTTTCCTTTTTCCTTTTTTTTTTTTTTTTGAGACAGAGTTTTGCTCTTGTTGTCCAGACTGGAGTGCAATGGTGTGATCTCGGCTCCAGGGCAACCTCTGCCTCCCAGGTTCAAGCAATTCTCCCACCTCAGCCTCCTGAGTATCTGGGATTACAGGCATGCGCCACCATGCCCAGTTAATTTTGTATTTGTAGTTTCTCCATGTTGGTCAGGCTGGTCTTGAACTCCCGACCTCAGGTAATCCGCCTGCCTCGGCCTCCCAAAGTGCTGGGATTACAGGTGTGAGCCACTGCGCCTGGCCAAAAGTGCTTTCTAAAGTGCTGGCTGATCGGAGGTGTATTAGGGAAGAGAAACCCAGAAGCAACGTAGGATGGATTTGAGGAGAGAAAGAGCAGAGACACGAGATGAGTAGGAGGCTGATGCAGTGATTCAGCCACAAGCCATTAGGACCTGAAGTAAGACGATGGAATGGAGGGGAGGAGGCACAAATAATAAATCCACAGCACGTGGCATTAGATAAATGTTGAGTTGAGGAAAGAGGAGAGTTTGAGATGATCCTGGCTTTGAGTGGGCAAATGGGTGGGATGATGGTGTCTTTAACTATTTTAGGAACCAAAGTGGAGCAGCAAGTAGAAGAAGAAAGGATTTGTTTACATTTGGAAATGAATACATTTATTATTCATATTCCGAAGCTCTTTTCAGTCAACTTGCTCCTGCAATGGGGAAAACAGATAAAGCACTTTCTCTGCGGGTGCAGCTTTTCCCTTCCGCCTGCACCTGCTGCCCCTGGGAGGGGGTTGAAGCATCCTTTCTAGTCACCTAATTTAGCATAATCAACTCCAATGCTCTGTAGCAATACCAAAGCTCATTCTCTCTCCAACCCCCTGCAAATGAACAGCTGACCCAGAGGAGGGCAGGGACTGATATCTTGGGCATTTATTTTCCTACCTTCCGAGAACAGGGTAGTAAGCATCTGCAGCATTAGCAAAGCCTGTATAAACTTGGGTCCCCTTGTACTCTGAAGTGGCTCTGCCTGAAGGTCTGCATGAACTAGGTGTCTCCTGTGAGGCAGATCAAGACTGCAGCCCTCATTGGGGCTTTGGCCTGTTCAGATCAGGCTTTCAGTTATTCCCTTACTCTTCTTTAACAAACGATACTAGGCACAGGGGAAACAGATGAAAGGCAGAGTCTGTGGCCTTAAATTAAGAGCACATAGATGGTAAACAATGGTGAACCATCTCAAAGCACTATAATGCTTCAAAATAGGAATATGTACAAGAGGGCCAGGCACGGTGGCTCATGCCTGTAATCCCAGCACTTTGGGAGGCCAAGGCAGGTGGATCACTCGAGTCCAAGAGTTCAAGACCAGCCTGGGAAACATGGCAAAACTCCATCTCTCCTAAAAAATACAAAAATTAGCTGGCCATGTTGGCACATGCCTATAGTTCCAGCTACTCGGGAGGATGAGGTGGGAGGACTGCTTGAGTCCGGGAGGCAGAGGTTTCAGTGAGCTGAGATTGTACCACTGCACTCCTGCACTCCAGCCTGGGTGACAGAGTGAGATCCCATCTGGAAAAAACAAAAACAAACAAACAAAAAAACAAAAGAAAGAATATGTACAAGAGCAAGCATAGTAAAGTAAAGCCATTCTGGGGAGGGAACGGGAATGACAGAGAAGATGAATTGTTTTTTCTGAGAGTCAAGGAAAGCGTCAGAGGGCGTAACTAACATGAGTTCTGAAAGATGAGGAGATCGTCAGGTAGGCTCGGAGCAGGGTGGTGTGGAATCAGGTCCAAAGGCAGAAAGGATTAGGTAGGGAGGCTCTTCGCTGGAGTTCAGGGGGTCTGTGAAAGATTGTCAAGGGCAAAGTCAAGAAGTAGGCAGAGATCAAATTATGACTGCTGAGCTGAGAGGCTCGCAGTTTAACCTAAAAGCTATGGGGAGCCACAGATCAAGTTCTTGAGTGTCAAAAGAACAACAGCGTCCTCACTCAGGAAAGGCTCTGATATATCTATGCATTATCCTGGAAAATAAATGACTCTCAGGTAAAATAAATGAGTGTTCAGGCAAAGAAAAACAGCTCCAGGAAGAGCTTCCAGGGAGAACAGTCGGTGGGAGTGGTGTGTGCTGAGGGAACCTGCTGGTCATCACTGTAGCTATGACTGGCTTTTGTTTTAGGGAAAGAATCATTCGTTCAGTGCTTAGAGGAGAAAGAGGCGAATGTCTCTGTTTCTGTCTCTTTGGCCACTCAGAGGCTGGACTTCAGAATTCTGTCCCTGATATTTGGCTGGCTGGGACTGTTTTGGGGAAATAGCACCCTCTAGAGGAAAGAGTATGCGTGTTTTGTGGGGGTGCCCCGGGGGGTGGGGCACGCAACAAATGATTTCCAGAGCTTTGGCTCCCTTCCTTCTTTAGGGGCCTGGCCAGCTTGGGGGTGGAGTGTAGCTAATTGTTTATCCGCTTCTGACTCTGGCCACCGCAGAGAACAAAGCTGCCTGGCTGTGGGAGGTGGCACAGCAGCTGGGAGCAGCAGATAACAGCTGGAGGTGGCAGATATAAAGGCTGGCAACCTCAGGCACAACAGCTGGAGGTGGCAATCACAACAGCCAGAGGCAACAAAGAGGCTAGCAGTGGCTGAAATCTCCAGCACCCATGAGTCCAGAGCCTTAGCCCTGCGACGTGTGGTCTTACATGCAGGGTACCACAGTGGCAACTCCTGAGAGCATGAGGTTCATGAGAATGAACCTGGGATACACAAAAGCAGTTGTTACGATTAAAAAGTTCTGGACCCAGGAGCTGGAAGACCTGGATTCTCGTTCCAACTTTACCACTAATCTACTTGGGGCAACGCTCTCTGAACCTTTGTTTCTATGGTGTCTTTCCTACCTACCTCATGGTGTGAGGATCAAACTATATATTTTATAAACTTTAAAGTGATAAAGAATTATAGATTAATATTTTGGGAATGATAAGCAAGGCCTCTCTTGGGCCCTAAGAGCTTCCATTCTCCAAGATATATAGAACCTTCCATCAACATGAAGAAAGCTAGGATTTCAGTTAAGGACCCCTGACTGTCACCACAGAAAGTGCAGGGGTAGAAGTGGGGCAGAGAAGGCAGGCATCCTGACCCACCATGAGTATAGACAGAAGCTTCAAGACAGTCTTTCAGTCTCCTATCTAAAGCTTTAATCTCCTCCATAGGATCTCTGCAAAGTGCTCCTCCAAAGTGCCTTCCTGATTGTTACAATGCTCTTTATAATATCA
Source organism: Sapajus apella (assembly GCF_009761245.1). Lineage (NCBI taxonomy): Eukaryota > Metazoa > Chordata > Mammalia > Primates > Cebidae > Sapajus > Sapajus apella. The sequence continues at coordinate 3,696,307 of NW_022437059.1, read as the reverse complement.
ATTTGCAATTTTTCTCCCTGTACTATGAACTCACTGATTGTTCCTTTTGGAGCTCAAAGGACAAGTCCAAGCCTTTGATCACATGACAGCCCTTCAGACCAAATATTTGCACACATCCATTATATCCTTTCGATTGTCTCTTCTCCTGAATGAACTTCCCTGTTTCCTTTGACCATTTCTCACATGGTCCGGTTCTGAATCCTCTCATATCCTGAGTGTTCCTTGATGCTGGATACTGCAGGTGTGGGATGAACAGAGCAGAGTACAATCAACTACGTTTTTATTCTAGAGACTTTAGTTCAATGAAAGTAGCTTAAGATTAGTTTGCTTTTTTGGCAATCAAAACACATGAATAACTCATATTGGATTATTTTCTGCTAATAAGTTTAATTTTTTTAAATATTGTACTGCTTTCTAAATCACATCTCCATCCAGAGCTTGCTCAGGTATTTTTGGACCCAAGTACATAATCGGGCACCTAACATTTTTACATTTTTGTTAGACTTGGCCTACTTTTTTTTTTTTTTTTTTTGAGATGGAGTCTCTTTGTTGCCCAGGCTGGAGTGCAGTGGCATGCTCTCGGCTCACTGCAATCTCCGCCTCACAGGTTAAGCGATTCTTCTGCCTCAGCCTCCCGAGTAGCTGGGACTACAGGTGCGTATCACCATGCCTGGCTAATTTTTGAATTTTTAGTAGAGATGGGGTTTCACCATATTGGCCAGGCTGGTCTCAAACTCCTGACCTCATGATCCGCCCGCCTCAGCCTCCCAAAGTGTTGAGATTACAGGCGTGAGCCACTGCACCTGGCCAGACTTGGCCTACTTATTTGATTCCTTTGGATCATAATTCTCCCCCAGCTCTTGTGTTTGCTATCTGTCCCAGCTTTCTGTCAGGCTCATAATTGATGGCCATAGCATTCTACAGTTTTGAATGAAATTCATGTTAAGAAAATTGAATAGGGCAAGGCCAAAGGTGAAGCTCTCTGGTGTATGAGTAGAAAATGAATTCCAGGCTATCATGGTCCACTCACCAGTACCACTGATTTTTAAAGTCACCTAATTAGATTAGCATCCTCTTCATTTTTTTCTTTATCTGATCCCCAGATCATAATGAGAGATCTTGTCGAAAATCTCCTGAAGTTTAAGCACACTTTCGCTGTTGCACTTCTTTGATATGTCAATTTAGTAGCCTTATCATAGAAGAAAATTAGATTATTATTTCTAAGACAGGGTTTCACTCCGTTGCCCAGGCTGCAGTGCAGTGGCATGATTATAACTCACTGTAGCCTCCAACTCCTGGGCTCAATCAATCCTCCTGACTCAGCCTCCAAGTAGCTGGGACTACAGGTGTATGCTACCATACCCAGCTAATTTTTAAAAATTTTTGCTGAGATGGGGTCTTGTTGTTTCCCAGGACGGTTTTGAACTTCTGACCTCAAGCTATCTTCCTGCCTCAGCCTCCCAAAGTTCTGGGATTACAGGCATGAGCCACCACATTCAGCCAAAATTAGGTTATTTCAATGTGATTTGTTCTTAGTAAATCCACATTGGGTCCTATTGATAACTTCCTTTACCCCTAGCCTGCCCAGGTACTCATAACCTTAATAGTCCATTCCAGAATCTTGCCTAGGATCAATATCTTACTTGTTTGTCTATAGTTTGTGAAAGGTACTTCATTTTTCTTTTTGAAAATTAAAACTATGTACACTCATTTCCAATTTTACATCACTTCCTCTGTTCTCTAATATTCCTCAAAATCTTTTATACGAGTTTACATCCTTTTTTTTCAAGAGTTTGAGGATCAAATGAGAAGGACTTCTAATGTGTGAATTCTAAAATGGTATATAGATACAGGCAGTATGGTGGTTATGTTATTATTATTACTACTGAGTACTAAACAGGGCTTTGCTTGGGCTTGAAATACAAATTCTTCAAACTTCAGAGTTGCAGAGCTTTCTTTCTGTTCCAAAGCAGCCAAAGATACAGGGGAGTGAATGACATCCAGGTCGGGCTGAATAGTCTCTTGTGAACAGAAGTTCCAAATGGCCTGTGGACTGGTAAATTGGGCATTCCTGTTGCCTGTAAACATTCTCTGGGTTCTCATCCATTGGTGATCTCCAATTCAGTGCCTACCTGGTTGGGCATACAGTCGGGCCCAAATAATTTAAAGTTTTCCAGGGGCAAGGCCATGGGGAAAATAGAGTGAGGAGCGGGGTGGGCAATGTGAAGAATCATAAAATGCAATGGTTCAGACTTCTTGGAATGGATAATGTAATGAGCGTCTCCAAGAAGGGCCAAACTCCCCAGAGATCACCCTGCTCCTCCACAGAAGATCTGGCTATCGGATCCAGAGTCAAACGATTAAAATTCTCTCAGTGCTGGAAAAGTACAAGTTAGTGCTTGGGCACCTTGTATTAAGTGAATTGTCTCCTATTTCAGGGCCGTGTCCCACTTACTGCTATCAGAACACATAGCAGTCCTGAATTTGAGCCTGTGCAGACAGAGCTGCTAGTTAACATACACCCCTAGCTCTTCTACTTCACTCTGTCAAAACAATTTTGCCACCCACAATCTGGCATTTCTGCCAGTCTTTGAGAAAATGTCCCAGTGCTGCCAGGAGGTTTCAACATGTTGTTTCTCCTCCAGCACTGCTTATTTCTTTTTGTTCAAGTCCCATCTGTACTCTTCCTAACACTGCCCTAGACTCTAACTCAGACCACATTTGCCCAGATGATGCAAACAGATGATGATGACGATAAAAAATGAAATGATCTGGGCACTTAGAGAGCATCCTGAAGGGCAAAAGCATGGGTAGTTTCTGCTATTCTCTGAACTAGATGAGTATCTTAGTATCACGGGTGGGTACTGACTTGGGGGTAGAGGAGCAAATGAAGAAATTAAGGGGGGGTGTTTGTGTGTGCATGTGTGTGTGTGCGTGTGTGCGTGTGTGTATTAAGGAGGATTGGCCTGGAAGGATTTCAGCAGGATAGCATGTCTTGCTTCATAGCCATTCATGAGGGTGGGGAGGGATCCTATTTCAAAATTAGAGATCTTCCAAGGACGAGTTTTGTGGTGAAGGCTCTCGTTAGTCTCACCCTCACCTTCAAGGAACTGTGAAGCTACTACTCTTTCTTTTCTGCCTCTCTTCCTCTAAGAATTACAAATATCAGACTGTACTGCAATTATTTGCTTACTAAATAGGCATCTTTCTCATTAGGCTGTGAGTTCTTGGAGAGTATGATGTCATTTTCTTTTTTTAATTATTATTACATTTTTTGAGATGGAGTTTCGTTCTGCCACCCAGGCTGGAGTGCAGTGGTGAGATCTTGGCTCACTGCAACCTCTGCCTCCCAGGTTCAAGTGATTCTTCTGTCTCAGCTTCCCAAATAGCTGGGACTACAGGTGCCTGCCACCACGTCCAGCTAATTCTTTGTATTTTTAGTAGAGATGAGCTTTCACCATGTTGGTCAGGCTGGTCTTGAACTCCTGACCTCAGGTGATCCAGCCGCCTTGGCCCCTGCACAGTGCCTAGCACATGGCAAGTGCTCAACTAATATTTGTTAATACAAGAACACATAAGTGACACCCAAATGAATGTGAATTCCTCCCTCCCGTGGGGTGGGGGTTAGAGGTTGGCCAATTTCTACAATAACCTCCATTATGCTGTCTTGCTCCCTCCAGATGACCTCTGTTGCCAAGGTGTATTACAGTCAAACCACTCAGACAGAAAGCCGGCCCCTAATGGGCCCAGGGATACGACGGCGGAGAGTCCTGACAAAAGATGGTCGCAGCAACGTGAGAATGGAACACATTGCTGACAAGCGCTTCCTCTACCTCAAGGACCTGTGGACAACCTTCATTGACATGCAGTGGCGCTACAAACTTCTGCTCTTCTCTGCGACCTTTGCAGGCACATGGTTCCTCTTTGGTGTGGTGTGGTATCTGGTTGCTGTGGCACATGGGGACCTGCTAGAGCTGGATCCTCCCGCCAACCACACCCCCTGTGTGGTCCAGGTGCACACACTCACTGGAGCCTTCCTCTTCTCCCTGGAATCCCAAACCACCATTGGCTATGGCTTCCGCTACATCAGTGAGGAATGTCCACTGGCCATTGTGCTTCTTATTGCCCAGCTGGTGCTCACCACCATCCTGGAAATCTTCATCACAGGTACCTTCCTGGCGAAGATTGCCCGGCCTAAGAAGCGGGCTGAGACCATTCGTTTCAGCCAGCATGCAGTTGTAGCCTCTCACAATGGGAAGCCCTGCCTCATGATCCGAGTTGCCAACATGCGCAAGAGCCTCCTCATTGGCTGCCAGGTGACAGGCAAACTTCTTCAGACCCACCAAACCAAGGAGGGTGAGAACATCCGGCTCAACCAGGTCAATGTGACTTTCCAAGTAGACACAGCCTCTGACAGCCCCTTCCTCATTCTACCCCTTACCTTCTATCATGTGGTAGACGAGACCAGTCCCTTGAAAGATCTTCCTCTTCGCAGTGGTGAGGGTGACTTCGAGCTGGTGCTGATCCTAAGCGGGACAGTGGAGTCCACCAGTGCCACCTGCCAGGTGCGCACTTCCTACCTGCCAGAGGAGATCCTTTGGGGCTACGAGTTCACACCTGCCATCTCACTGTCAGCCAGTGGTAAATACATAGCTGACTTCAGCCTTTTTGACCAAGTTGTGAAAGTGGCCTCTCCTAGTGGCCTCCGTGACAGCACTGTACGCTATGGAGACCCTGAAAAGCTCAAGTTGGAGGAGTCATTAAGGGAGCAGGCTGAGAAGGAGGGCAGTGCCCTTAGTGTGCGCATCAGCAATGTCTGATGACCTGCTCCCACTTCCCCATTCCTCTGGTCTCTTTTCCTCTCTTTCAATGCCCCGGTAAGGAATACTGCCTGGGTTTACTGGAGATCCCCGGAAGCACCCATCCTCCACTCCCTCTTCTTTAACCCAGCGGCCTGTCATTAGCTTAGGCCAACTGGAGTCCAGGTTCCCCTCCCGATGTCCCCTTTCTCCCCTCCCTGCTTCTGCCCCAATACACATACCTCCTTAAGCCAGGATGGGGGAAAGAGAGGGATTAGGCTGCAGTGGCTTAGAAGGCCTCAGCCATGCTTGGAGATTCACATTAGGAAGACCATGTGGTTGGAAGGATAGACTCCCCCACCTCCTGCCACCACCAAGAAGTTTGGTGACTTGAGGCTGGAGCTCCCTCTGTCTCTACCTTTCCATCTAGCAAGTTCCCAAAGGCAAGACTCTCTCTGATGGTCACATTGCTGTCTGTGCTTTCAGAAATACAGGAATCTGATCTCACTGTATTCTAGGGTTTTTACCAACCTCTTTTGAAAGAAGCCAGGTTTTGTCACTGTGAAGCTGATTTCTGCTGGTAACTTCTGACCATCACCTAGAACCATGGTCACCACTGTTTTCCTTTGCTAGTTTCTCAAGTGAACACTCTCAGGATACCCAGTTCCCTCATAGCCTCTGTTCTCAGAGGATTGGAGTTGGCCCAAGAAACATAACCCTACAACCATCCATATCTATCCTGGATTCTGAACTCTTCAATTTGGAGTGACTAACACAAGTTGTTGTCTAAAACTTTAAACCTATCTTCCAGGCAGCCCCGGGAAGATGTGTTTCTCCATGTCCTGTGAATGGAAGGACACAGGCCAATATGTTCCTTTGAAAAGAAAGAGTTCAGTGCCCAAGCCCCATGGAAAGGTCTGAAAATAATAATCCAGATTACATAGTACCTGGCTTCTTTTCTTCCTTTCCTGCCCAGCCTAGATCCTTCTTCCTTAACTCCAACCCTTTGGGAGAAGGCAGGGGAAATGCAAGGGCCTTCCTCTCTTAACACGGATGCTCAAGTAGAACTAGATTCACCGGGCACAGATTCCCTGGAAAGTTAACCCAGCTCCACCATGAGGGATAGGCAAGTTCTCAGATTTCCAGACTGCTGTAGAGAGCCTCTGGGAATTGGTGACGCTTTGTTAAGAAGCAGAACTCTGTGGCTGGCAGCCACTATTCTCAGTTACACCTCCCAGTGCCTTCTGAAAGTGCCAGTTATTTCATTAGGCAATGCTGAGAGGAGAGGAAATTATACCATCTGATCAAATAAACATGGCTTCCCTCAGCCATTCCTGAGACCTGGTATAAAATGATGAAAATCAATGTCATCTCTACTCTCCTCTGCCATAAGGCCATTTTTAGGAAGTTAAAAAGCATGCTTTAAGAGATCAGACTCAGCCTATTCCTTGTTCCCTGGTGGGGTCTGTGGTAACAGTCAGGAAAGGACATTTAGGTACCAGAGCTTTATCCAAAGCCCCAAATCCCTAGACTGCTTTCTGGCCTCACTTTGGTACCAAGGAAGCCCCAGACAGTGGTACTGCATAGTCCCACTATGAATCAAATGATCTCAGCCAATTGTTATAAGCTACATGCTCACACAGAATATATACATGCATCTACGTACAGAGCCTTGCAGAGAAGCACAACATTTTGAGGCTAGACCCATGATTACCACCTACTATAATTGCACAAGGTCTTGTTATATTGATCTCTCCTCGAACTCAACTAACTGTATGAAGACCCTTCATTGTTCATCTACTGTAAACCCCACCATTACCTTCTAGCTGGCATAAAAACAAGAACCACAGAAACTTGAAAAATCTGAAACAGAAAACAGAAGGCAAAGAGCCAGCTTCTGCGTTCTCAACTTTATTCATTAGATTTATCTGATTTCTTTTAGTGTATAGGGACAAGATGTACTGCTGTGTGTGTGTGTGTGTGTGTGTGTGTGTGTGTGTGTGTGTGTGTGT
>NW_022437059.1:3652207-3689486 GCF_009761245.1 Sapajus apella | reverse complement strand
TGTGTGTGTGTGTGTGTGTGTGTGTGTGTGTGTGTGTGTGTGTGTGTGTATCTGTATCTTCTTATCCATTGGCAAGTTATTCTCCTTCTGGTTTATTTTGCCATGGTATGTTTCCTTCCTGAAGGGATTAATTTGTTCCCATTCCCCTGCTGCCTATTCTAAGCCTCAGACTCAAGGCCCTAGCCTCTTGGATAACAGAGTTTCTGACTTACCCTTTGGAATCTCCTTCATTATTATCCCAGGCTTTGCTTTAAGTTGCACTTTAAATGATGCTATCCTATTCATGCAATCTGGCATCTTCTCCCATAAGCCCCCCACAGGGCACAGCTACCCCCACTCCTAACTCTAAGTGGTTCTTTGGACTATAGTCTGCCTCCTCTGACCTGAAATCCTCTTTCAGGCTATAGGCCGAGCTTCAGAAGCAGCCAGGTCTGTGAGAAATGGGCCCCCATATCAACCATGGACTTGGAATGTCAGGAGAGTAGTAGGCACAGGTGTTAAAAGGAGAGATTTCAGAAGATGGGCAAAACAACTGATCGGGGAAGATACCTGGAGTGTGAAGATGAGAAAAAAATGATGCTGAAGGACCTAGTGAAATCAATGAACTCTTGAGTCTTGCTTAGGCTCGCAAATAAGAAGTGGGGAGGCTTGGGGAATTAGGATATGGCACATATGAAAGTTTTATCTAAGAAGAAAGAAACAGAGATAATATATATATAGAAAGATGTATATAGATGTATATATACCCAAATATATTGAATGTACAGAAGGGAAATATTCAAAGACTTTACCAATGGGGGCAGATATCTTGCCCTGGTTATGGGGTAGGACACTCAGATTTTCAGACTTACAATCAGTGGTCCTGGTTTCAAGATGGAAGTGAGATAGCTGATGAAGGATTTCAAGTCTGGGAATGGGAAAGGGAGGGGTGGAAGTTCCTTTTTGGAAATAAAGAGGCATTCATGAAGGCTTTTGTTGAATCCTATGCTACTGATAGGACCAGGAAGAGAGAATTAGGAGGACAACAGGGAGGGGAAGTCTTGGAAAATCTACCACTTATACTGTGTGCCCCCATCTTCAGCAGCGTCCTGCCACTGCAGTACCTTTTTAAAATAATAAAATAAAATAAAGCACCCTTTTGTTTCCCTTTCATGAAGTACACTGTATTTCCCTGTTTTCCACAGGGGTGGGAGCTGCTATTGCTCACCCCTGGAATTAAACTGAGGAGCTGAACACCTTGGTGTATGGGAGGCACTAAAAGGAAGCCTCAACCCTGGAATCCAAAATGCCAGGACTGAAGAGCTGTTGGGCCTAAGATCTCGCAAGGCTGAGGCCCAGTCTTTTGTGTGGCTGCAAGCAGCCCGAAGAGAAGGCCATGGATTCCAGAAGAGTTCTAATCCTGGCATTTGGCATGGAGGGTGATGCTTTGGTTTTGATGCTTCTGAATGAAAATGAGGAGTGGGGTTACCAGCTGCTCTAGGGGATGGTGATGTTCCATAAGAAGCTTCCGGAATCCCTACACTATGCTTCACTCCATTATTCCCCCAACCCCTGTCAGCCTAATAAGATCATCCAGGAGTCTCCCTATAAGGTCTGAGCAGAGAAAGGAAGCCAGTTATACTATTGCTACAGGTCAGGGACACTGTGCCCCCCCCCACGGCTGCTGCCCTGGTCCTTCACTCTTGCTAGCTAACCTTGTTCACTGGTAAAGTAACACACAACGTTTGCTGGAAAGTTAGCATGGGCCTCCAGGCTCAGTAATGGCCAACTCTACTGATGCAGAAGGAGTTAAGGATAGTTTTCCATTCATTGCACTAAAGACTAACCCAGGTCAAATTTATCTAGGAAAAAAAGGCGTGTAAGATTTGTTTTGTTTTGTTTTGGTCTGTTAAGAATAAGCTACTAAATAAAATGGATGACTCTTTGGTTGTCACTCTAGCTTCTTTTAGAAATCTAAACCAATACTGTTGAGGTCTAAACTCTTAGGTCTACCCATGGGAGCAGAGGGTTAAATTAGGCTGTGCTGGAAGAACTTCTGATTTCTGCCATCTCACAGATGAGATGTGAAGAGGCCCAGCCTCTTCTGTTTAATTTTTCTCTCATGCTTTAGCGAGTTCCTTTCACAGTTGTATTTTACAGGACAATACTGAAAAACAATACTGAAAAAAACATTAAGACCCAGGAATCTGAAAACTGGCTCAGCCTAATCCATAAAAGTCAAGATGCTTTGGATCCTGGGCATCATCCCTTTTGTCCAGTGATCACAAGTCCAATTTCCCTTCCATGCTACCATGCAGTCTTGTTGCCAGTTTTCCTTATATATCCTCAAGGTTCTTTGTAAGCTTATTCCTTTAATTACCAGGAATTTCTTCCCCTAAGTATCAAAGAAATGGATTTTTCTTCTACCCTTGTTTGTCAGTAGCCTGAGAAAGGTCTGGTTGTTAATAGCCAGCCCCGAATTTTTTCTGATGAGACAACAGATCCTATGGTCACTGACTCTTGTTCCCCAGAAATAGAGGAAGAGAGAGAGAAGGAGGGAGAAAATTGGGTCTCTTATCATTATCAATAAATACTTAAGTACAACATTTAGGAAATACTAGGAATGAATCCTAAGACATATAAGATATATAAGATAAAGGACATGTATAGTTCCTAAAAGGCCTAAAAGGTTACAGAGCTGAGCACTGTGGCTGATACCTGTAATCCCAGCACTTTGGGAGGCTGAGGTGGGCAGATAACCTGAAGTCGGGAGTTCGAGACCAGCCTGACCAACATGGAGAAACCCTTTTCTACTAAAAATACAAAATTAGCCGGGCATGGTGGTGCATGCCTGTAATCCCAGCTACTTGGGAGGCTGAGGCAGGAGAATTGCTTGAACCTCGGAGGTGGAGGTTGTGGTGAGCCAAGATTGCGCCACTGCACTGCAGCCTGGGCAACAAGAAAAAAATGTTAAAGAAACCTATAAACTTGTAAGGAAAGAGAAATAAAACAAGTAGCATATAACAAATATAACTAAAAGCAATAGCAGGTACCATGTACTAATGCCAGATATAACATTAGCAGAATGTTCTAAAAAGAGTGAGATCTCTATGGGCAACATTTCACAGGAACAGGAAGTAGGCAAGGGATGGTATCAATCTAAGAGGTTTGGTTAGAATACATTTGACATAAGATTCAAGAAAAATCAGCAAACACTGAGTCCCTATCATGTGGAAGGTATCACTCAGCTAACCAAGCAATGTAAGACATAATGCACGCATCAAGGGATGTACAATCATGGGGCTTTCCACCTGCTATTCCTTTTGTGGAACTCTCCCCACTACCTGCTACTTTCCAACCTTCTTTTTTTTTTTTTTTTTTTTTTTTTTTGAGAGAGTCTCGTTTTGTCACCCAGGCTGGAGTGCAGTAGTGTGATCCTGGCTCACTGCAACCTCCACCTCCTAGGTTCAAGTGATTCTCCTGCCTCAGCCTCTTGAATAGCTGAGACTACAGATGCATGCCAACATGCCTGGCTAATTTTTGTAATTTTAGTAGAGATGGGGCTTCACCTTATTGGACAAGCTGGTCTTGAACTCCTGACCTCAGGTGATCCGCCCGCCTCAGCCTCCCAAAGTCCTGGGATTACAGGCATGAGCCACCTCACCTGGCCAACCTTCTTAACTCTTACTATGCCCATCTGAGACCAAATAAATCACCTTAAAAGTTAGAGCACTTACCCCAGCTGCAATTGTATATTACTTGTGAATTTATTTGACTAATGTCTACATAGCTTACTAGACTTCAAGTGTAATGCGAATGGGATTCATGTCAAGTGTTTGGTCATGAGCATAGCCCAGCACCTCACATAGGGCCTGACATGTATGATGCTCGATAAACTAGCATGAGGGAAAGAAAGAAAGGAGAGAAAGAACTGGCCTGAAGTATGCAGTGGAGCATGTATGTCTTGTGAACTAACTATAAAAGACTTATATAACAGGCATGATATAGTTACTGTTAAAAAATAGAACAGACAATAAACATCACCACCTTTTGAGGAGAGAGAGACTATTTCACTTGTTAAAGTCTAGGAAGAGTTTACAGAGGAGTTGAGGCTCGAGTTCAACATTGAAAAACCAAATAGCATTTAAGTCAAGAGAAACAGCACTCTTTGTAGGAAGTACGGCATGAACAAAGTATCATGGGAAGAAAGCATAAGACATATTTTGGGAACAGTAAACCTAAAACAGAAGGCTTTATAGGCGAATAGGTTAGAAAGGTAAGTTAAAGCCAGAAAATGGTGGGACTGAATGTCAGGCAAAAGAGTTCATTATTTTTTTCTTTAGGCAGTTGTGAACCACTGAAGATGTTTGATGGAGGAAAGAATCTAAGTAGAATACTATTAATTAATATCAATTTGGCATTAGAATTGAGACAGAAGACATTAAATCAGTTAAGAGATTTTTAAAGCTTGAGGGAAAGGCAATTGCCACAGATCCTAGTATAGTATAGGTGTTTGCCACGTATTAGTTGAGTTGTTGAAGGTCTGGACTAAGGTTCAGGATGCCGGGCATGGAAAGAATTAGAAACAGATTCCAAAGAAATGACAAAGCAAGACATATGAACAAAATCTAGTGAAAAAGAAAGTGATTAAAGTAGTCAAGATTCTAGCAGGAGACAGATGGTATACTCAAAAGGCCAATGGACATGTTTTAATTAAGGAATTGTTTGCAAAGGTATGAGCAAGTTTAATACATCAGCAAGATATGGTGATGTACCCAGGCACTCACAAAGTAGGAAGCCTTTACCAGCCTTAAACCTGGGGACAGTTACTGGAACCACAAGACTAGCACCCAAAGGAGGGAGTTATAGCTTCAACAGGAGCCATGGCTTTAGGTGAGGAACTAGACACTGCCAAAGATCTGCCAGTGCCTCCCACTGGTCTATTCTAATGGGAAGCCAGAGAACAAGGGAGACTGAGTGATGCTACCCATAGAGTTTAACCTCTTGAACACAGAACAGGGCAAAAAAGACGAATAGTGGATACAGAAGGGTAATGAGAGTGTATGCAGCATAGTGAACAAAGGACAAGGTTCCTGCTAGGGAATCTAGGGTTGAGCCACCCATGTTTGTGCTTTCCCTAGTCATTGGCTCTAAAAGGATGGAAATCTAGGAGAAGATAGTGAAAGGGGGAATTAGGAAGGATTGTAAGTAATAGTCCAAGAGGTAATGAACAGTTAAGCACTTGAAAACATGTAGCCCTTTCTGAAGGAGATGAAAAGATACAATCTGTAAACCCAATGCAAAAAGTTCAATATGGGGTCCTTAGACCCTGTGATGTTTCTCTTCCACCCAGAAATAGTAACTAAAGTTGGGCCTTTCTGTCCAATTTGTTTTACAGACTATACTCTATTCTTCCTTCCCACAACTACTATCTGTAGTGGTGCGATCTCGGCTCACTGCAACCTCCACCTCCCAGGTTCAAGTGCTTCTCCTTCCTGCCTCAGCCTCCTGAGTAGCTGGGATTACAGGCGTGCACCACCATACCTAGCTATATATATATATTTTTGTATGTTTAGTAGAGATAGGGTTTCACCATGTTGGCCAGGATGGTCTTGATCTCCTGATCTCTTGATCTGCCCACCTTGGCCTCCCAAAGTGCAGTTTTTTTTTTTTTTTGACTAGTTGTTTCCTTATCTGCCTAAATTTGGTGCCTCCCATCTCTTTACTAGGACAGCCATGTAGGTATAGATTGACTGAGGTCTTTCTGCCATACTACTGAAACCAGTCCAGCCACAAGTACCCTTATTTAGTTAATCCTCAGACATCTACCTCCCATATTTTCTATCTTAGGGAACTAAGCCTCACTTACTTATTATTTGCAGAAGAAAAGAATAAATCAGAGATAGAAAGAGTCACAGTGATAGAGAACATCCAAAATATCCAGACGAGAGATCAATAAGAGAAAACACAGGAAAATTAGAATTTATGATCAACGTTTTATTAGCAAGTCAGCCACATAATGATTAAGATATTCTAGGTCAGACAGACTGGGTTTTGAGTTCTGGCTCTGCCACTGGTTAGCTATGTGACTTAGGAAAATTACTTAATCTTCATAAACCTTGGTTTTCTTCATTTGTAAAGGTGGGAATGTCTACCTTACATGAAAAGTATTTGGCATAATGCCTGGTACATTGCAAATGAGTCCTCAACAAATCCAGCTATTATAAATCATCATCATCATCATCATTATTATGATATGAATAGGGATGTGCTGCCACTACATATATGGCTAACATACTGCAAAAAATGGTTAGAATTATCAGTGTAAGGCACATAATTATACCAAGGCATATAAAAGGACACAGAGATATCATAACATGAATATGGAATGTATAAGATGAATGCAGCTCATCTCCAAAGGATAAATGTGAAATGTAGGATGGATGAGTAGCAGGTAGTCCTGGAAGCTGCATGTTCAGACTGGATAAAGTCACCTCCTTTTCTTATTCTAGTCTAGAGGACTTCCACTAGGAAGAAGGCTCATTCTGTAAAATCAAATTGATCAGTACTTACTAAACATTTACCATGTGCCTAAGACTACAATAAATTACAAATAATGGAAAAAAATTAAGGATGATACAATTTCTACCCCCAAGAACCCTACAACCTCACTGTGAGGGTTAGGAACACAATCTAAAATAAAGTGTGAAATTCTACAGTGCAGACTATATAAGTGCCCTAGGTAACCACGGAAAGGGAAGAGTTAATGGGTTACAGTCCTTGGTGAGAAATTCATGGAAGTGGGTAGGGCTGGAGTGAGGTGGGGGAAGCAGGAGACCTTGACATACATAAAGGATATTTAAAAGGGAAAATAACTGGGAGTTGGTAGTAATCCAAAGATGCCACTCTAGAAATATTCTGGTAGGAAGAACCTCTAAAATCAACTCGACTTTTGCTGAATCGCTACTAGTACTGTGTTAGTTATTAAGGCACTGAAAAGAACAAGATAATCTCTGATATCGAGGAACTCAAACTAGGACAGTGAAACAAACAAAAACAGTTATTACAAAGCAGTGTGACAAATGCTGTAACAAAGGAATGACCAGGGAGTTTTGGAGCACTGGGGGGACTTTTAGTAGCACGGCAGGGTCTTCTGTGTGAGTGATTTTCTGGAGCTTAGATCCCATCCACCCCAGTCCACCTATCCCCGGACAGGGGAGAGGATTGGCATCTAAATCATTCATTCTGCGTGATTCGGAAGCGAGTGGCAGCTGGGAGCTAACACTTGCACTGAGGCCAGAAGGGTTGAGGAGGTGTTTGCCAGAGTGACTGGGGAGGGGAAAGCAACTTTGGCAGAAGAAATGCCAACCACAAAGGTACTGAGGCAAAAGGGCCTGACGTAGTTTAGGAATTTTGTGACGCTCTCCTTCTTTCCCATCACCTTCATTTAGGGTTGCCGGATAACATACAAGCTGTCCACTTAAATCTGAATCTCTGATTACCAACCAGTAATTTTAAAATATAAGTACGCCTCCAATATTGCACGGGACATGCACACTCAGCCCCCTTTAACTCACCCTATCCTGTCCTGGGGCCCACAACCCCCAGGTGAATACCGGCGAGCTGGTGGAGTACAGCATGAGAAGGCTCATCTTCCTTTCACTCGTACTTTTCTCACTCGCGGGTCTCCAGCCCGGGACTGAGGGATGCAGCGCGCAGGCCGCAGCTGGCTCCGCGTCGGGGGGTTTTCCTCTGCGGACCGGAATAGGGCGCGGGAAGAGGGTGAGGGGCAAGGGGTTTTCTCGTACAAAGAAAACTCACTCCGCTCCATAAAATTCTCAAGCCGGTGCCGGATTTCCTGGCAAGCGGATGTCTCCCCGCCTAGGGACCGGAACTCCCGCCTCCGCCGGAAGAAGAAGCGGAAAAGAGACCGCCCTCCCAGAGGAAGGCAAGTCTTTGGCTGGAGAGACTGAGCAGCCCGCGCGGGGCTGGCGACCAGTAGCAGTACGGGGGCGGGGCTTCATGCCGGAAGTGATCGTTCTCATTTGTTTCGGTGGGCAGTGCAGCAGGTGGGATATGCAGCGACCACCTGCGGAAGGAACGGAAGGGAAGGTTAGAGGTACTAAGGCGGTTTGGAGCTGCAGCTGAGCAGCTGTCGCACAGTCAGATCATGGGCTTGACCAAGCATTGGGGCGAATGGTTCCTGAACCTGAGGGTGGCCCCCGCCGGCGTGTTTGGTGTGGCATTTCTAGCCAGAGTCGCCCTGGTTTTCTATGGGGTCTTCCAGGACCGGACCCTGCACGTGAGGTATACGGATATCGACTATCAGGTGTTCACCGACGCCGCGCGCTTCGTCACGGAGGGGCGCTCGCCTTACCTGAGAGCCACTTACCGTTACACCCCGCTGCTGGGTTGGCTCCTGACTCCCAACATCTACCTCAGCGAGCTCTTTGGAAAGTTTCTCTTCATCAGCTGCGACCTCCTCACCGCTTTCCTCTTGTACCGCCTGCTGCTGCTGAGGGGACTGGGGCGCCGCCAGGCTTGTGGCTACTGTGCCTTTTGGCTTCTTAACCCCCTGCCTATGGCAGTATCCAGCCGAGGTAATGCAGACTCGATTGTCGCCTGCCTGGTCCTGATGGTGCTATACTTAATAAAGAAAAGACTCGTCGCGTGTGCAGCTGTATTCTATGGTTTCGCGGTGCATATGAAGATATATCCGGTGACTTATATCCTTCCTATAACCCTTCACCTGCTTCCAGGTCGCGACCATGACGAAAGTCTCCGTCAATCCCGGTGTTCTTTCCAGGCTCGTTTGTACGAGCTCCTGAAGAGGCTGTGTAATCGGGCTGTGCTGTTGTTTGTAGCAGTTGCTGGACTCACGTTTTTTGCCCTGAGCTTTGGTTTTTACTATGAGTACGGCTGGGAATTTTTGGAGCACACTTACTTTTATCACCTGACTAGGCGGGATATCCGTCACAACTTTTCTCCGTACTTCTACATGCTGTATTTGACTGCAGAGAGCAAGTGGAGTTTTTCCCTGGGAATTGCAGCGTTCCTGCCACAGTTCATCTTGCTTTCAGCTGTGTCTTTCGCCTATTACAGAGACCTCGTCTTTTGTTGTTTTCTTCATACGTCCATTTTTGTGACTTTT
This sequence comes from Sapajus apella, assembly GCF_009761245.1. Lineage (NCBI taxonomy): Eukaryota > Metazoa > Chordata > Mammalia > Primates > Cebidae > Sapajus > Sapajus apella. The sequence continues at coordinate 3,680,356 of NW_022437059.1, read as the reverse complement.
AACAAAGTCTGCACCTCCCAGTACTTTCTTTGGTACCTCTGCTTACTGCCCCTTGTGATGCCACTAATAAGAATGCCTTGGAAAAGAGCTGTAGTTCTCCTAATGTTATGGTTTATAGGGCAGGCCTTATGGCTGGCTCCTGCCTATGTTCTTGAGTTTCAAGGAAAGAACACCTTTCTGTTTATTTGGTTAGCTGGTTTGCTCTTCCTTCTTATCAACTGTTCCATCCTGATTCAAATTATTTCCCATTACAGAGAAGAACCCCTGACAGAGAGAATTAAATACGACTAGTGTTATGTTCCAGACTTTATGCTAGTGTCTGTTACATTCTAATTGTCGTGTATGGACCAGAAGAGAGCTTTGGGACATTTTTTTCTGAACATTCTAAGAACTCTAGTGAAAGTTCCCCTGTTCCAACAGAAGTTAAAACCAATGGTTGCCTATATATAAAAGGGACACAATAATTGAGGTCCAGCTGGGCACAGTGGCTCACGCCTGTAATCCCAGCACTTTGGGAGGCCAAGGTGGGTGGATCACCTGAGGTCAAGAGTTCGAGACCAGCCTGACCAATATGGTAAAACTCAGTCTCTGCTAAAAATATAAAAATTAGCTGGACGTGGTGGTGTGCGCCTGTAGTCCCAGCTAGTGGGGAGGCTGAGACAAGAGAATGGCTTGAACCCGCGTGGTGGAGGTTACAGTGAGCTGAGATCACGCCACTGCATTCCAGCCTGGGCGACAAGAGCAAGACTCTGTCTCAAAAAATAAAATAAAAATAATAATTGAGATCCACCTTCTAGGAAATCTTAGGACTCGTTTATTCGGGATTTGGTGGGAATAAAGTTTACATATTAGAAAATGGAAAGGCTGTTGAAACAGATACTAAAAGATTCTTAAAATAGAGGAATATAGTTAGAGACATCAGGTTTAAGCCAGTATTTGTTCCTGTTTTACTATGTTTCTGTCTTAAGCTGTGTCTTAACTTTTAAACCCCATTTTTTTTTTTCTAAAGCTTTCCTCACAGCTGTGAAAATCCAAAAAGTATTCTTAGGCTGGGTATGGTGGCCCATGCCTGTAATCCCAGCACTTTGGGAGGCTGAGGTGGGAAGACCACTTAAGTCCAGGAGTTCCAGACTCATCTGGGGCAAGATAGTAAGACCTAGTCTCCACAAAAAATAAAAAAAATTAGCCAGGCGTGGTGGTATGCCCCTGTAGTCCCAGCTGCATGGGAGGCTGAGGTGGGAGAATCGCTTGAGCCCAGAGCAAGACCCTGTCTCAAAAAAATTAAAAAAATAGAAAGGATAACTTTTTAGGTATAAAAGTATTAAATAATACTAAGGTGCTTAGTATTATTTTAGAGAGTTTTTAATGTCTATATTAAATGTGGGGGCTTAGAAGATAAATCATCCAAAGAATTTAAATTGTAATCATGTTTCAGGTATTTGTTTTATTACTTAGTTTTTCAACACTTAGTCCCAGTGGTATTAGACTGCCATTTGGTTTCATACAAAAAGGATTAAATTTAAATTCATTCATGTTTAGACTTGGAGTTGTTACATTTTTAAAACTATCATCTTGCCTTTAATGTTTGAGGTCATTAAACACACAAACTATTAGTACATTTCAGTATCTTCTTACCCCTTTGTTCTTAAGTTTTTGATTGCTAAAGCAAGATTTTTTTCTTGAAGAATTTAAGTCAATCAAGTGTTATCTATGTTGTAAAAATGAATAATAGTAGATTTTAGGTGATAAAGCAACTTGTTAGTAAGACATTTCCTAGCTTAAATAAATAAATAATTCCATGATAGAAATTGGAGACCTGTGAGGGCAACTCCTGAAAAGCATAGGAAGCATCCCAAAGAGCCATTGGTTTTCTAGACCAGGAAATTTAGAGGGAGATTGTGGAAATGAGGCTTGGCTGGGCAGATTGGTCTCCCTTATCACTGTAATATTTCTAGGGGAAAAATGCTTTCTGAGTTGTTCAAACAAGCGTTCATATATATATATATATATTTAAATTAAACAGCTTGTCTAGGCTTGAGAGTCCCTAACACTACAGTAGCAGTATATGAATATGATTTTGTGATTGTGTTTTTTAAAAGATAAGTAATTTAACAAACTGTTCTTTGGCAGTCAAAAATCCCACAAAAAGACAAAAAGAGTTCTACAGTAGTATATTTCATGTCAGTTCAGGCCTAAAAAAGCCTTTGCAAATAAGATGTCTATAGGCTGGTCACAATTAACAGTGTTATTATTGGCAGCACTTCTTGAATGGATACGTTTTGGGACCTTTCATTAGAAAGAGGGAAAGAATAGGATAGTTTTGTATGGGCTTCTCTTTGGGGTAAAAATAGCAGAGTCAGCTCCTGAGAACAATGACCTTCCTTATAACATCTAGTCTCATACCTCATATTAGGACTTGTCTTGAGGACCCTTTATAATTTGTGCTTGTTTACTAAAGGCCTTCCAGCCATGGCATTCTTGGCTTTTTTTTTTTTTCCTATTTTAAGAATTAAAAAAAAAAAAAAAATTATAGAGCCAGCAGTGGAGGAGGCAGGAAACAGAAATAGAATTTTATCATTCCAATATAATTGTCCTCTTTTTTCATATTTCTGACTTTGTTTTATAATTATATTTACTTACTAATTTTTTTTAACATTCTTTATTGTGGCTTACTCTTCATACTTAGACTTGAAATTGCTGAATATCACGTGTGTGTTCACATTATAAATGCATCATTCTTCCACTGTTAGACGTTTAGATTGCTTCCAGTTTTTAATATTCTAAATAAGATTTTCAACATTTTCTGTGTTTTAGCTCATTCTCTTAGGACATTCTTAGAAGTTAGAAACATTTCTACTGGGATCTTTGGAGGGAACTTCAAACTTTAGATCCTGTCCTGCAAGAAATTCTTTACCAAAGAAAGGCAGGTGTTTTTTAAAGGGATGCAAAGGATATTTTGCAGTTTGTATGTTGCAAAACATTTAGTTAATAGGTTAACTAAAAAAATGAGTTAATTTGGTTTCTTGGGACATCTTAATTTTTTAAATTTATTTTCTGGTCATGTAAAGTCTTTAAAAAATTTTTTTTGCTTCTTCTCACAACCCTTTTGTTTCCTTTTTAGTCCTTTAAAAACACCTTCAAATTGTATAAGGCTGTGGCTTATTTCCTACATAATTCTTTTTGTTCTTATGTCACCCCTTAAGATTGATATATGCATTTACAGATAAGCATTCATTATTAGATGAAGAGGGATGATTCTCAAGATTGTGTGTGTTCTGAACAGAGGGAACTATATAACATTTTTTTCTGTAATTGCCTTTGTAACATCTTTAGAATGTGGTTCCTAAATATTCCTAGATAAAATCTCTTGATAGGCCTATTGGAAAGGCTGATACTCTCACCCACTAGTTTGTTTCTCCCTGGCAAAAGAATTCTTTCTTGAAACCATAGATATTAGTTACTACTTCTCACCATCTGGACTCTTACAAGGTGTTTCAGAAGTTGTGTAGAACTTGTCTTTCAGTTAGTTGACTTGTGGCTGAATTTATTGTTACTTCTCTAATATCAGTTGTTTTCTGCATTACCACACTCTCCCCTAACCGCCTGTACTATGAATAGAAAAGGAAAAAGATGGAAAATTCTACCTGGGATTGTCTCTAAATGCAACCTCTTGGTTCCCCCCGCCCCTCATATTTTATTAGAATCTATTTTAGGGGCTGGACGTGGTGGTTCATGCCTGTAATCCCAATGCTTTGGGAGGCTGAGGCAGGAGGATCACTTGAGGACAGGAGTTTGAGACCAGCCTGGGCAACATAGTGAGATCCCCATTTGTACAAAAAAAAAAATGCTGCTTAGGAGACTGAGGTGGGAAGACCACTTGAGCCCAGGAATTTGAGGAGGTTATAGTGAGCTGTGATTGTGCCACTGTACTCCAGCCTAGATGACAAAGTGACACCCTGTCTCTAAAACAAAAAACTGAAACTGTTTTATTTTTTTATCTTTCTAGGCAAGATGTCACTTTTTCACACAGGCTGGAATGCAGTGGTATAATCATGGCTCACTGAAGGCTTGAACTCCCAGGCTCAAGAGATCCTCCCTCCTCAGTCTCCCAAGTAGCTAGGACCACAGGTATGTGCCACCACACCTGGCTAATCTTTTTATTTTTTGTAGAGACAAGGTCTTGCTATGTTGCAAAAGGGAGATTGCTCAAGTGATCTTCCCTCACTGGCTTACCAAAGTGTTGGGATTACAAGTATGAGCCACTGTACCCAGCCCGACCTAACTATTTTAAACATTACTCATATAACTATCATCTAAATTAAACAACAGTTTGCCATATTTGCTTTATGTATAAGATGATTATATATATGTATATTTTTTGAATATATATATTTTATATATATATATAGAATTTTTTTAACCAGGTGAAGTTGCAAGCATCATTGAACTTCACCACTAAATATATCAGCAGGTATCTCCTAAAAATATTTTCTTACAAAACCATAATTTTGTTATCGAATATAATTTAATATTCTGTTTGTTTTCAAATTTCTTCAGTTATTTTGTGTTTAATCTTAAAGAACAGATATTCTTGGTTCTCAAAGATTCCGAGGAAGCAAAGAACATGATGGATAATCCATAATTAAGAAGTCTGGATCTTTTCCTACTGTTAAAAGCAAAGTGAGAACTAAAGGGGTTTACCTTCCATCAAAGTTGAACAAATTAATTCTTCTGTGTTGGTCATACCTTCTGTCTCCCTAAAAACCTGGGTGTGGTAATCTCTTTGTTTTATCTGGTAGGTTTTCCAGATTAAAAATTACACATGTTTAGAATCTTAATATCCAACCCCCCACTCTAAGCCCTGCCCCAACAACAACAGCTAATTATTTTACATCTTGATGATGTTAACTTTTTCATGATTAACCAATTTTGTGCACCTATTCTGCCATATATGGTTTTATTTAATTTTCACAGCAACATTTCAAAGTTGATATTCATATTCTAAATTTATAGATGAATAAAGAGGCTCAAAGATTAAATAACTTGCTAATAAGCGATTTTTACCCATGCTTTTTCCATTATGTTTTGGATTTTTCCAGAGTATCCAAACACAGCAGATGAATTGCTGCAAAATAAATGGAAATCAGCACTGGCTCTGGCCAATCAATTTGTCCTTCTAATCTTTTAGTTTTTTGCTTGAGGGACAGTCAGCTGTACCAAGTTACTGTCATCACTGAACTTTCCAGTGATTTCAGACCTTTAGCACTCCCTCCACATCCACATCCTCTCTCACCATGTTGCGTAATTTCTTTGTTTACTGCTGGCTTCATCATACACTTTTCCTTCATAGCCTGTTTTAAGAAGTTGATTTACTGCACCACTTTTTAGCCAAGCTATTTGTAAATCAACGTACAAAAAGTATGTGGCCATAATTTCCATAAGGTAAATGATCATCATTAAATTTCTCTTGCTCTGCAGTGTGCATTCATGCAGTTAAAAATTGTCCTGCACTGATAGTATGGCATCAGAGTATAGACTCAGAGAGCTTAGGTTCAAATCCCAGTGCGTGCTCCTGAGCAAGACGATCCTATCTAGATGATCATACATTAGTTTTTATCTGTGAAATGGGAATGATAGTGTAATCCTCATAGAATTGTTGGTAAGGATTAAATGAGTTGATATGCTCGAAAGTGTGCATGCTGGCATGGAACAAGCCACTGTTTACAAGCCTTTAAAGAAGGAGCTGTTTTGGCACTGTAAACTTGAACGTTTTTTCCCCCAAATCTAATGGCAAGGAACTTATATAAAATAAATGTTTGACTACCTTTTATATAAACTTTATTATTTCTCATCTTGATCTGGTCCTTTGAAAAGACGGTAAATACTGATATGTGAAAAATGTATGGACAGATTATTCAGATGTCTGGTTGAGGCTTGGCAGTTTTATGTATTTCTGTTAGACATTAAGCTGACTCTAAGCAGTGGAGGTTTAGTTTATGCCCCTAAATTACAAAGCACTTCTTTTCTCTATTGTATTGAGGGGTCATTCAGGGGTTGCTGTTCTGGAGATGGAAGCACATGTCTCCTGCCTGGGTCAGAAGCATCACAATAGCACAAGCATTTATTCAGCGCTGGCCTAGGAGAACCATTCATTTAGTCAAAACAAGCATTTATATTCATTATACTGAACAAAAACCAGACGAAATGAGAACATTTCTAGCTGCTCAGGCACTCTGCTAATTGCTATGTCTGCTAGATGAAATGAAATGACACTTATAGTGAGTATTTAAAAATAATTTGGAGCATGAATATTTGAAGCTCAGTTCATTTTATAAAGGAAATGTATGACCTTTGCTTTTCATTTTTTTTGGCAATTATTTATAGATCCAGGCCCTGATTCAAGTTCTGTAATAGATGAGCAAGACAGTCTGTGCTCCTGAAGAGTTAACAGTAAAAACAGAAACATACCCCACTGATAAAATGTTATGTAAGACCCCATTAAGTTCCACAATGATGTGATTTGTGAAATGGAGGGGCAGTAGGGCAAGGTAGAAGTTATTTTTATTTGTATTTTACAGATAAGAAAATTGAACTCAGAAACAAGGGCCTTTCCAAGGCCAAATAGATAGTTAATGGCAGGATCAGGGCTGGACCCCAGGTCTTCTAATTCTTTTTGTTTCCAAGTCCTTTTTAATGCTATATGATGACAGGTGATTGCAGTGGAAAACTTCACTTATTTAGCAAATGTCATTCACTTAGCAAACTACTTAGCAAAATGCCCTGAGTATCTTCTGTGTGCCAGGCATTGTTCTAGGCATCTTAGATGCAGTGAGTGAGGGAGGGAGGTAAAGACCCTATCTCTATGGAACTTACATTTTCATGGGGAGGCAAAGAATAAGCAAGTACAGGATTGTGATGATGATGTGTCGTAAAGAAAAATAGGGCAAGCTTAGGAAGTAGAGAGTGATGGCGGTGCGGAGAGCAGAGTGGGTGCTACTTTAGATGAACAGGTTAGGAAGGTATTGTGATGAGAGGGCACTTGAACAGAGAACTGGGAAGTGAAGGCATGACCTTCATGCAGTCGTGGTGTGGGGAGGTAAGGGAAGAGCATTTCACTCAGCACTCCTCCTTGCTGAGTGAAAGCAGTGAGGAGGTACTGAGGTAGGAATGAGCTTGGTATGTTTAAATAACAGTATTACTAATTGGAGTGAGCAAGAAGCAACCAGAATCTAATTCACATTATCCAGCAGAATGACATGAATGCTAGCTGAAAAATGCAATTAACATTAGTGTTTTTACTGACCTATAATGCAATAAGTTTGAGCCCAACCTATTTTGTTCCCTGACTTCTGAGCACATGTTAATATGTAAGGAAGATGAAACATATATGTAAGCAACTTATATTTTAGTAATGCTACAAAATACTTTCACACATTTTGTGATGTGTGGGAATTTTAAAAATTCATTTTCCCAGATGAGACCCCTAAAGCTCAGAGTATATGTACTTTGCCCAAGGTCAGAGTTAGTATGTGAGGCAGGAGCATACTCCAGATCTTCTGGAACTAAATTTACTACTCACTTCTCTTTACTACCCTTATCATTTAGCTGTGGTGAACAGAAGATGACCCACTGGACTCTAGGAAGCAGGGAATTCAGGAAAACATTGTCCAACAGGTGATTCATTCATCTAGTAAATACTTAGGAGCCTACTTTGTGCTAGGCACTTAGCTAGCCTAGGGGTATAAGGATGGTTAAGACCAGAGTCCTGACTTTAAGGAACTCATAGTGCCTGAAGGAATAGACTGGTGGAAAGGGGATTATAACTCAGTTATAAATCAATGGCTACGGTGAAATACACCTATCCATTAATTGGACAAAACTAGTGCAGAACCTGATATATACTAAGTACTGAGATGTTTGTTATCTTACCTGTTTTTCTTTAACATTGGTAAGTACTGGGGGCTGTCTTTGAAACTTTCCTGCTTAAAATCACTCAGTGATTAATCATACCTTTGATAATCCTTAGCTTAGCTCACCAGACCTTTTATGATCTAACTCTTGCCTGCATTTCCAGCTTCATCTTGTACCTCACCCCACCCTCTGATCATACCAAATTATATGACCTCTTCAGCCTTTGCACCTGCTGTTCCTTTGGCTAATATTCCTTCTCCTCTTGTCTTTCCTTACCAGCTAAGTTAAGCTAAGGATGACCTTTGTGAAACATTCTGTGATACAGTACCGCTATTATATAGTACAGATCACATTGTACTATAATTTCCAATGTGTATGACTGTGCCATCTAGACTGTGAGCTCCCTAGGGATAGGGATTATCTCTTATTCATTGATAATATTTTCCTGGGGCTTTTCCAGATCCAAGCAAAGACAGGAATAACCAATATCTTCGAGCTGCTGGGTTTGCTACATACTATCCTAGGTTTGTTAAATTGAGTTGCGTAGGAATCTGTCAAGTGAGAGCAGGAGATAGTGAGCTCCTTTGCACAGTGTGAATGGCAAGGGCTGTGAAAAAGAAGAGAAAACTGTTTCTCAGTGCCTGTCATTTCTAAATGTCTTTTGTATCCACCTAATTTTCTAAGGTAGAATCTTATAATCACCTCCTATTCCTTCTTCTCCTTCACTTGCTACCCGCCCCACATCTAATCAGTCACTAAATTCTGTCAGTTCTACCTTTTAATGTCCCTGGAGCCTGCTGGCATCTTGCCATTGTCATTGGCAGTACTACAGTTCGGGCCCTCATTATCTCTCATCTGGAATCGATAGCTCCTGACTGGTCTTCTTGCTTTTCGTCTCTCTCGCCCTTCATTCCACCTCCCATTTATCCTTCCCACTGCTGCCAGAGTGTGCTTTCCAAAGCAGATCTGATCGTGCCACCATTCTGAAAAAAAGCATCCTGGGGGACTACGTGACCTGCATATAGAAATCCAAATTCCTTAGCATCCTCCATCTTGCACTAACTCTTGCCCACATTTCCAGCTAATTTCCCCTACCGAGCCTCACTCTAGCCTACTGGATAATGAAGTTTCCAGAAGTTACCACACTATTAAGCCTTTGCCCATGCTGTGTGTGTGGGATTAGAGGCACGCGCTACCATGCTCAGCTAATTTTTTGTGTTTCTAGTAGAGATGGGGTTTCACGATGTTGGCCAGGCTGGTCTCGAACTCCTGATCTCAGGTGATTCACCTGCCTTGGCCTCCCAAAATGCTTGGATTACAGGTGTGAGCCACTGTGCCCGGCCTGTCCCTGCTGTTGTTTCTGCCTAGTGTGCATACTTCTCTCCTGGTCTTCAGATGAAGTTCTGCCACTCATTTTTCAGGACCCAACTCATAGGACACTTTTTCTATCAAGAGGAATGCCCGATGAGCTTTTGGTGAGAGAAAGTTAGCTGTTTAGGGGGAAAAAAGAAAGATAGGGTCGGAGTTTTAAGATTTGGTAAATAATCTCTATTAATGGAGTTGATATGTTATGATTATTTGTGCATTTGTCTTTTTCTAGTTGGAGTCTCGCTCTGTCACCCAGGCTGGACATTGCAACCTCAGCTTCCGGGGTTCAATTGATTCTCCTGCCTCAGCCTCCTGAGTAGCTCACTGCAGGAGTAGCTGGGATTTACAGGTGCCTGCCACCAGGCCCATCTAATTTTTGTATTTTAGTAGTGAGGGGGTTTCACCATGTCGGCTAGGATAGTCTCGATCTCTTGGCCTCGTGATCCACCCACCTCTACCTCCCAAAGTGCTGGGATTACAAGCGTGAGCCACCATACCTGTCGAATTTGTCTGTTTCTATCAGACTTACTGCTTTGTGCTTATATCCTTAGCATACAGTATAAGTGCTCAATAAATTTTGTTAAATAAGTGAAGGAGATATGGGGAGGGAACAAATGTTTGTCAAGCACTTATTGTGAGCCTATATGCTTTCCACACATCATCTCATTTAAACCTCAAAACAATTTTTTTGATATAAGTATTATTTGCTAATCAGAGGGTATAAATACTTGCCCTCCCTCTCCACCAGAAAGGTTATAGGTTTTCTTCAGTAGACTCTAATTTAGCTTGAGGAAGGCAACCCAGAAAGCTCCAACATTTTCAAACCTCTTTTCTACTTAGAAGGTAGAGTTAGTATAGAAGAAGCTGCAGATTTCAACTTGACAATATCTCTAGAACTGGGAACAAGGCCAAAACTGTCACCCTCTGAAGTTGACAACAAAAAATAGATGAGATTAATCACTGTGATAATCTTCCCAGAAAATAACCCATCTAAGAAATTCTTGGTAAGTGTGCTAAGACTTGACTGTTTCCTAATCTCAGCCAGGGTCCAAGAATAACTCCCTGTAAAGGAAAGCATTTAAAACATAACTATGCAATAAACTAGTAATCTAAGAAATTATAACGTCTTTGTCCTGGGGAAGTGTTCTGATGGGGGAAGCTTTTAATGACTCCTAAGTGTTAACTGTCTGTAATTACTGGGGATGCTTTGTGTTTTTATTTTTCTATCTCAGCATAAAAAATGCTAGGAGAAAAGAGTCAGGTTTATTTTACGGGTGTCTGGCAGCAGAGGCATGGGTGAGTCACTGCTAGTGAAGGGTGGGAATTAGTGGTGGGTGTGTATAGGGGTGGCAGATAGTCACAGAAGTCTTTCTCTTGGTAAAGTGATTTTAATCAGAAGCCCATAAACCTTGGTTGTGGGCAAAATGTGTGTGTATTTGTATGTATTTTTTCTGTAAAAAATATCTGTAGCATTCAAAGGGGTCTCTGACCTCCAAAAAGTAAAGCCCCTACCCTGGCGATTGGAACATAACTGCTAGGGACAATGAGATAGAAGATAACCCAGGAAAGGCAAGGGAAGTGGGTACCTCCTAGGAGAAAGAGGATTCGTTTCAGAGCTCACATTTATTGATTTTGCATGCAGAAGGCCTCTTTACATACATAAATAGGGTTCCTAATTTTATCACAACTATTGGGAGCCCAGCATGCAGTAGAAGGATGAACTGTGAGAAAACATCACGGCAGAACAGAAATCCAGCCTGTGGATGCTGCAGAAAAGTACAAAGGATGATGAGAGGACTTGGAAAGAATGCAGTGTGGGGAGAGAGAGAATGTGTGTGTGTGTGTGTGTGTGTGTGTGTGTGTGTGTGTGTGCGTACGCATGCACGCATACATGCACACATGCATATGAGGTGGGTAAGATGAATATAAAATTGTTCTACATATGTCAACATCCATGAGGGGTTTAGATTCCACAGATGCCCTGGGGTAGCCAACACTAAGAGAATGATTCTGTAAAACTGAGTTCTAGGAGGCTAACCAGACAATTAAGAAGGGATTATTCTCAAGTTCTTTTCAATTGTAAGTTACAGAAACCAACTTTAATAAAGGACTTAAAGTATGCTGGGTTACCCATAAATCCCAAGGAAAGAACTGAACAAGGAAGTCTGGGGAGGCAAGAGATTGGACAGTTTGGGGACTTCAACATCCGGTGACCAGCTCCAGTGACCTTGAGTCTCCAGATCTCTATATTTCAGTTTTAAATTAAAAAGAGAAGAGTTAACTGTTGGGACTGGTCCCAGAGAAGGGAAAACCATGAGCTAAGGAATCACCTCGGTTGTTGACCGAAGTTACTATCATATTGGTTTTAGAGCAGGTATCCTATCTTGAAAAGAGTGAGAGATTAGTACTCAGGTCTTCTGATTGCCACTTGCACGCAGCATGCTCTCAAGGCATATTCTTAATTTCTTAATAATATTTAAAAAACTAATTAATAGTGTTTGGGTAGGAGTATAGAGTGGGGGACTTTCAGGCAAAGGGAACAAAAAGTGCAGTGGCCTTCAGGTAGGATGAATTTGGCATCCCAGAAATAGAAAAGGCTCTGTGGCTAGAGAATTATCTGCAAGGAGTAGGGAGTAGAAGGGCATTCAGAGGCTTGATTGCATCAGGATGAGAAGTTCAGAGGTTTTTTTGTTTATTTTCCTATTGCAGTCAAAAGCCACTGAAGAGATTAAGCAGATATGAATTACATTTTTTGAAAAACACTCCGGCTGCTCAATGGAGAATGGATTCTGGGGAGGCTTGAATAAGAGTGACAGTACTAGAGATGGTAAGAAGTGGGTTGATTCAGCATGCATTTTTGTGAATATAAGTTAGAACTTGCTGATGGATTTGGTGTCAGGGAAAAGAAAAGGAAAATCCAAAATGAGTGCTAGGCTTTTGGCTTGGATGACTAGATGGATGGTAATGTTCTTTACTGAACTATGAAGACTGATGGGAAGAGTAATTTTAGGGAGGAAGGCAGTTTGGAATCAATCATGTCAAGTGTGAGATGTCAGCGGTGTTAGTGAGGAAGTCGGAGGGAAAGTCAGATATTCATTTGGGAATTACCAGATTATAAATGTTGCTTAAGGACAAGGGCCTGGATGAGATTGCTTGGGGGTGCCTAAGACTGAGCTCTGAGCACTTGAATATTAGATAATCTAGCTAGGCAGCAGTGGGCAAAGGAAACTGGGGAGAAGTCAGTTAGGTCGGAGAAATGCTGTACTGTTTTTAAAGTGTGGGCTTTTTTTTTTTTTTTTTTTTTTTTTTTGAGACAGATTCTCACTCTGTTGCCCAGGTTGGAGTGCAGTGACACCACACCATTATGGCTCACTTCAGCCTTGACCTCCTGGGCTCAAGCGATCCTCCTGCCTCAGCCTCCCAAGTGGCTGAGACCACAGATGCGTGCCTCCATGCCTGTCTAATTTTATTGTATTTTATTTTTTGTAGAGAACAGGTCTCGCTTTGTTGCCCAGGTTGGTTTCAAACTCCTGGGCTCAGGCTGTTCTCTGGCTTCAGCCTCAGCCTCCCAAAGTGTTAGGATTACAGGTGTGAATCACTGCACCCAGCCAAAATGTGGGCTCTTAAAATTTATGGTTCCTTATCGATGTTTGTAATTTCTCCATGTGATAGTTTATTTGGACACTTAGGTTGTTTATGAATCTGTTCTCATATTAATCTAGTGAATGTTACACACTTTGCAGCTCTAAATTTTTTCCTTGCTTAAATCATTGGCAAAATCTCTCTAGTTTTCTCTTTCTGTGTTTTTGAGGGACTGGCAGCTGTTCCCTGCTAACTAGGCATGGAAGGAAGGCCAAGTCTGCCAAGAAGTCTCTTTTTGAGCCTGTAAATATTTGTATAAGGTTCACTAACTGGATTAAGTGGTCATGGACAAACCAAGTACTTATAGGCAACTCTAATAAACGACATACAGCTTTGTAGATTATTTGCAATAAATTTTTAAATTTTGCCTAGTGTTAAATTAAAGCCTGCCTAAGCTCTCTTGTAGTATTTTGCATATGTCTGGGGTGGGTCTCTTTATTAGCTTTTGGCATATGCATTTGGTTTAAAAGCAGTCCAAGCAAAACGTAAGTAGAAAGGTAAGCTTGCCGATTATATATGGGATATATATTTACACACACACACACACACACACACACACACACACACACACACACACACACCAAACAGCTGTAAGAACTATGCCCAGCTCTTTCTAATATAGCTAAGTAACTGTAGCAGTCAGTGAGTCCACCTGAAGACTCCAGCTTTATTTTTTAAGTAAAAATAAAATCTCACTTGTTATCATAACAATATGTTCATTATAGTAAAACAGAAACCAAATTTTTAAATAGGAAATTTGGAACAATAATCATAACTCCACCATCCAGGGATAACCACTGTCAATACCTAAGGCTGTATTCTTCCAGATCATTGTATATACACTGTAGAGTTTGGAGTCATACTATTCATTTTAATTTAAAATAAACTTAAAAAAAACTTAGCAATGTATATGAATATTATTCTTTCTTTCTTCCTTTCTCTTTCTCTCTCTCTTTCTCTTTCTTTCTCCCTTCCTTCCTTTCTCCTTTCCTTCATTTCTTCCTCTTCTTCTTCCCCCTCCTTCCCTCCTTCCCTCCTTCCTTCCTTCCTTCCTTCCTTTCCTCCTTCCCTCCCTCCCTCCCTTCCTTCTTTCCTCTGTTTCCTTCTTTCACAGTCTCACTTTGTCACCCAGGCTGGAGTGCAGTGGCCTGATTTCCACTCACTGGCACTTCTGCTTCCTGGGTTCAAGTGATTCTCCTGCCTCAGCCTCCAGAGCAGCTGAGATCACAGGCATGCGCCATCATGCCTGGTGAATTTTTGCAATTTTAGTAGAGACAGAGTTTCACCATGTTGGTCAGGCTGGTCTCAAACTGCTGGCCTCAAGTGATCCACCTGCCTTGGCATCCCAAAGTGCTGGGATTACAGACTTGAGCCACTGTGCCCAGCTGGGTGCCTATATTTTAACAATAATAAATATTCTTCAAGACTTTCTTCAGACTTTAAATGACTGCCAAGAATTTCACAGTATGAATGTATGAATTTAGCTATTTATCTGTCAGTATTCACATTGTTTCTGTTTTTTTGTTTGTTTGTTTTGTGTTCTGCTAGTATATCAATGATGTCATCCTGGCTGGGTATGATGGCTCATGCCTGTAATCCCAGCGCTTTTGGAGGCCAAGGCAAGAGGATTGCTTGAGCTCAGAAGTTTGAGGTCAGCCTGGGAAACATATGGAGACCTTGTCTCTATTAAAAAACAAAAATTAGCCAAGCATTGTGGAGTGTACCTGTATTCGCAGCTGCTTGGGAGGCTGAGGCAGGAGAGAATCAATTGAGCCTGGGAGATAGGGCTGCAGTGAGCTATGATTGTGCCACTGCACTCCAGCCTGGGTGACAGAGTGAGACAATGTTTCAAGAAAAAATTTATATCTTTGCAACTAAATTCTTGTATACAGTATATTCCTGTTTCCTTAGTCTAAACTTTGAGAAGTAAACTTGCTGAGTTAAAGAGTTCTGACACATATTGCCAATTTTTTCTACAGGCTGAAATAATGTATACTTCTATCAAAAATAAATGCCTTTGTTAACACTGGGTCTCAAAAACAATTTCAAAAATGTTTTTCAAATCAATAGGGAAAATGATATCTCATCATTAGCTTAATTTGTATTTATTTGATTACTAGTGAGGTTGAACGTTTTTGTCTTATACTTGCTATCTGTTGGCATTTCTAATTTAATGACTTGCTTTTCTATATCCTGTACTCAATATTCTCTGAAGATGCTTATTATTGATTTGTAGGAGCAGTCTCTCTGTAGAAGGATATTGAGCCTATGTGTTTTAAATATTTTTTCTAGTCTGCCATTGGCCTTTTATTTTTTGATCTGAAACTGTTAAAAAAAATATGTAATTTAGGCCAGCTTTTCTTTTTATGATTTCTCTATCTGTTGCTATTTTTAAAATGTTATTGTAGACATTATTTTTGATACATATTTGTGTGTATTTACAGGGCACAAGTGCCATTTTGATCCATGCATAGAATGTACAGTGATCAAGTCAGGGCATTTAGTGTATTCACCATCTCAAACATTTATCATTTCTTTGTGTTGGGAACATTTCAAGCCTTCTCTTCCAGCTATTTTGAAATATGCACTATATCGTTGTTAACTGTAGTCACCCTACGCTGCTATCAAACATTACAGCTCTTTTCTTTCATCTAAGTGTATGTTTATACTCATTAATCAACCTCTCTTCTTCCCCCCATCCACACACCCACTCTTCCCAGCCTCTGGTATCTATCATTCTACTCTCTACCTCTACGCAATCAAGTTTTTTAGCTCTCACATGTGAGTGAGAACATGTGATATTTGTCTGTGCTTGGTTTATTTCACTCAACATAATGACCTCTAATTCCATCCATGTTGCTGAAATATTAGGATCTCCTCCTTTTTTATGGTCAAATAGTATTCTATTGTGTATATATACATTTTCTTTATCTATTTCCCCCTTGATGGACACAGTTGATTCCATATCTATGCTATCGGGAACAGTGCTGCATTAAACATGGGAGTGCAGATATCCCCTTGATATACTGATTTCCATTCCTTTAGATCAATGCCCAGTAGTGGAATTGCTGGATTGTATGGTAGGTCTACTTTAAGATTTTTGTGAAACCTTCATACTCTTACCTGTAGTGGCTGTGCTAATTTGTATTCCCACCAACAATGGATAACGTTTCCCCTTCTCCACATCCTTGTCAGCATTTGATTTTTTCTTCCCCTGATAATAGCTATTCTAACTGGGATAAGGTGATATCTCCTTGTGGTTTTGATTTGCATTTCCCTGATGAGTGATGTTGAGCATTTAAAAAATATACTTACTGTGTATTTGTATGTCTCCTTTTGAGAAATGTCTATTCAGATTCTTTGCCCACTTTTTAATATAATTATTTGTTTCTTTTTTGGTACTGAGTTTTTTGAGTTCCTTGTATATTCTAGATATTAGTCCTTTGTCACATGAATAGTTTGCAAATATTTTCTCTCATTCAACAGGTTGTTGTTATTTTTAAGAAAACATTTCCCAACTTGAAATTATGTAAATACTCACCTATATATATTTTTCTACTGTTTGTTTAGTTCCATTTTTTACTCTAAATCATTACCCTGTAGACTTTATTTGGTGTGATGCAAGAAGTAGAAATTTAATTTTATTTCAAATGATTCACTATTCAAAGATTAATCAGTTTTTACGCCATTTCACATTTCCTCCACTATATTTGCAGATTAATTATAAAGGAAAGCACTGGCTTCCTTTATAATCAAAAGTTGCACACTGGAGGCCCATGGCCATATCTAGCCTATGAATATATTTAGTTCAGATAATTTTTGAATTAGTCATCTGCATCTAAAAATCAGAAAGTTTTATACAAGGGTATGTTTTTACAAATTCTCCTTAAAAATCAGAATATCTGGCAGCTCTAGGCTCACAGTCTCCCTTGACAAAAGCATCTGGGAAGCAGTTGCTTCCTATCATCAGCAAAGTTCCCCACCAGTGTGCTTTACTCATTTTTGTTGTCTGCCTGATCTCTGGAGACATTTGAGGATGCAACCACTTCTATTAAGTTTTGTATATTTATTTTGCAACTGGACACATTACACGAGTTCTCTAATTAGTACTAACTATTTTGTAGCTAATTTTCTGGGCTTTTCAAGTAATTATATCATCAAGCAAAAAATTATAATTTTGTCTTCTTTTTCCAAAATATATACTTTCTAATTCTTTTTTCTCGCCTTATTACAGTTGGCTAAAAATTTCTCACATTTTGAATAATGGTTATGATGGTTAATTTTAACTTTAATTTTTAACTTGACAAGATTGAGAGATGCTGGTTTGTTTCTGGGTGTGTCTGTTTCCAGGGGAGATTGGTATGTGAGTCAGTGGATTGATGTGTGAGTCACTGTGTGAGTCGGGAGAAGATGACTTGACCTCGATGGGGTCGGGGATTGTCCAACTGGTTGGGGGCCTGGTTGGAACAAACGGGAGAAAGACAGGGGATTCTCTGTCTCTGCTGTCTTTCTTCTGGAGCAGGAGGCTTTTCCTCTTCTTGTCCTTGGACATCAGGCTCCAGGTTCTTTGGCTTCTGGACCCTGGGACTTGCACCGGTGAACTCCCAGGGCCCTTAGGCCTTTGATCCCAGACTGGGGGCTGCACCATTGGCTTCCCTGCTTCTGAGGCTTCCCTGGTTCTCTCTAGCTTACAGGCAGGTGGTCATGGGACTTCCCCTCTGTGATCATGTGAACAGCCAATTCCGTCATAAATCGTCTCTCATATATCCTACTGGCTCTGTCTCTGAAGAACCTTGACTAACACAACGGTCATAATAGCAGACATCGTTATACGCTACCTAATTTTAATGGTAATGCCCCTTGTGTTTGACTTTTAGGTATGAAGTAAGCATCTTTTTAAATTGTGTCAAGGAAGTATAGTTTTTATAGTTTTTTGATGTTTTGATTTTTTATTAATATCAGTAATATGTGTTAAATTTGATCAGACCAAATGACTTTTCAACATCTATTGATATTATCCTGTGACTTCTCTAAATTTAATACATTACAATAAGAGATTTTTCTAAGGGTTCATATGCTTCACATAGTTTAAGCCATGTATGTATTTTTAGTATGAATTCTACCAATATCTAACACTACCTAATAAACCCTAATAATATACTTCTTAATCTAATTTGCCTTTAAAAGGCAATTAGGAAATTTTTATCTGTTTTCATAAATGAGAATTGTCTATTGTAATTGTTCTTTCTCTTGTTGGTACTTTGTCGTTTTCTTCTTATTGGAAAATTTCTTTTTAACACAACTAAAGCAGCAGCTCTTTTTTTTTTCTTAAAATATACTTTAGCTAATATTTCTACTGCTGACCATACTTAATTCTTTAATTGCATTAACTGATTACTTTTTAAAATTCTTTAAGAAGTTAATTTTTCATTTATGTATTGTGATGGTTAATTTTATGCGTCAACCTAACTTGGCTAAGGGATGCCCGCATAGCTGGTAAAACATTTCTGGATGTGTCTGTGAGGTTAGTTTCAGAAGAGAGTAGCACTTGAATCAGTAGACTGAGTAAAGACCACTCCACCAGTGTAAGCAGGTGTCATCCAATCTGTTAAGGTCTGAATGGAACAAGAAGGTAGAAGAAGGGTGAATTTGTTCTCTCTTCTTAATTTAGTTTTTATTTTAAAATTTTCTCCCACCCAGCTGCACACTGATGTTATCTCTTCTTGAGCTAGGACATCCAACTTCTGCCCTCAGACATCAGCTCTCCTGATTCTCTGGAGTTTGGGCCTGGACTGGAACTATACCGCTGGCTCTTCTGAGCTTCCAGCTTGCAGGGGGCAGATTGTGAAACTCTTCAGCCTTCGTAATCCCATGAACCAATCCCTCATAATAAACCTCTTTCTATATATCTATATATATGAACCTTTTTGGTTCTACATCTCTGGAGATCCCTGATTAATACATATTATTTTCTTTTCCACTTTATTTTTTTTTACAATTTTAATGTGAAGCATATTATACATGCAGAATAGTGTATAGCATGCATTTGTACTGTGTAGAGGATAATAATAAAATAAACACCCATATAGTCCTCACTTAGCTTAAGACATAGAATGTCATCAATGCCTAGAAATTGTTTTCCAGTTGCATTTTTCTTCTTCCTCAAACAAAATCATTATCCCGAGTTTCGAGTTAAAATGTACCTGCTTTTTTGCTGATAGTTCTACCCTTAGATATGTATCCTTTAATGATCTATTATTTAGGTTGGCTGTTTTTGGTCTTCACATATGCAGCCACTGCTTGACTTATGATGGGGTTATGTCCTGATAAACCTAAACCTAATGTAGGTCAAAAATCATATGCGTTTATCAGGAGTGTACTGAATACATACCACTTTTGCACCACGGTAAAGTCAAAAATTCTAAGTCAGGGACCATCTATATAGAATCCATACAGCATATATGTTTTTATGATACCCTTTTTGCCCAATATTATGTGTATGTGAGCCATCCATGCTGATGTATACAGCTGAGGCACACTTATTTACACTGCTGTATATATTCCATTACACACATTGATCTCTTCTGCCTTCGAATGACGTTTTTGCATTTAAGGTTCTGAGAAATCTGCTATTTCTCCTTGTAAATGGCCTGTTCTGTTTTGTTTTCAGCCTGGATGGTTATAGGCTTTTTTTTTTTTTTTTTAATATTTGACAGTCAATGTTTGCTAGAATAAATCCAGATAAATTTTATTTCATTAAGCTTGTCCGGCACTCCTCATATTGGCCCCTTTATTTCTATATGTGGTCATTTTTCTCCATTTTCTCATCCTTACAATGGAAGGCTTATGCTTATCCAGCATGGGAATGGGTAAGTGTTCTCTCAGAGATTATGTGTCCCTGTGAAAGCCTTTCAGTCTTGGCACAGGAAATAGTTTGTATTTTCTTGACTTTAACCACCTTAGAAGTGTCATGGAGTATGAGAAGTAAGAAGAGAGGTGGCCATAGGTAGGCAGCCTCATCTCTGGCTGAAGGGCTCCTCCTGGGATTGTCACAGCAGCTGGAGCCCACTGAGGCAGACAGCAGTACCCCTCTAGCCAGCAGGGTGGCCCTCCCCAAGAACAAACCTCATCAGTACCTCTGCTCCATTCTCCATGCCTTCTGTGCCTTGAACAAGCCTTGAGCATGGGACCACCCGGCCCTCCTTGAGAGCTCCAGCACCTGATTCCTTCTCAAGGTGGTGGTGGAGTTTGAATTTGGCACTGCCCTCAACAAAATGACACTCTTATGATCCTCACTCATCTCTGGTCCCGTCATACCAAGGAGCGGAGTCTTTGCCTCTTCTTTTGTGTAGATCATTTCAGCTGTAAGTTACGAAGGGAGAGTGTTCAATGCATGACTCAGATTGTCATGCTGGATTGGAAACACTGCCCATTCCACTTGTATTGACTCTCAAGTTGAAAAGTGGGCTTTTTGTGCATTCATGATGCCCCCAGAGCCTAGCGAGGAGGGTAGAGATGGATAGAGATGGACAGGCAGCTTCGTTTCCCCAATCCATACTTTAGAAAATTTCAGCTGCATCAGAAGCTTACAAGGGAAACTACCTGAGTGTCACCTGGGATTTATAGCCACCTGGGGGATAAGCATTTGTTTCTAATGTGGAATAAGATAATCTTTCCCTCCTAGCCTCCGGACAACAGAAAGGGAGTCTGACCATTTGCCAAGCACATTGTAGAAGGGGAACGTACATAGAACTGGAGATTGGACAATGTCCTTAATATCCTTCCTTTACAGAAATTCTGTGAGTAGTGTTTTCTTTGACTAGAGATGGAGTCCATCTCTATAATCTTGAAGTCCTGAGATATGTACCTGCTTGTTCAATGTCACCTAAGGCTTTTTAGTCAGTGTTGAAGGATGGGGCTGTCCTATGATCACACAGATATGTTTTATTGTCTTAAGGGCCTGACAAATCAGCGATACCTTCTAGTTAAATTCCCCTTTAAGGGCCTGAAGTCTCCTTCACAGTTAGCATGCAGTTCAGATTTTTCCCTTTCTCCTGGGAAACAAATAGGATTCTCAAATTGTGACTTTGTCAATTGTTCTTAAGCAAGTTGCATTAAAATTTATATGCACCTTTCCAAGAGAAGATAAATTATACATATTATAAGAAGGAGAAGAAAAGACACAGTGATTATGAAATTCCTCAGAGAAAGGTTCTTTGTTCTTTGCCTGCCGCATAATGTATCTGTCAGAGCAGACCTGTCCATTCAGCAGGTCTAAGATGACAGTGAGTTATGATTGGGAGACTCAAGATTATCATCCTCATTACTGGGAATATAATTGAAAGGTCAGAATACTTCCCCTTTGAGAGTTATCCAGCTGTGCCCAGGGGCCTGGCTGTAGTCTAGGGGTATTTAACTTGGGGACAGGGGAAGGTAGGGTAGGGAAGGTGGTCTTAGATTTCTCAGATATTTGAAAATAAAACTTTATTTTCAGTCAAAATCTGGAAGCTGTACACATTAAAATAAAGTGTTTCTTGGACTTTCTAGGGTAGAGAAAAAAATGGGACATAAAATATATATATATATATATTTTGAGATGGAGTCTCTCTGTCACCCAGGCTGGAGTTCAGTGGCGGGATCTTGGCTCACCACAACCTCCACCTCCCGGGTTCAAACTATTCTCCTGCCTCAGCCTCCTGAGTAGCTGGGACTATAGGCGCATGACACCATGCCCAGCTAATTTTTTGTATTTTTAGTAGAGACAGGGTTTCACCATGTTAACCAGGAAGGTCTTGATGTCCTGACCTCATGATCCACCCACCTCAGCCTCCCAAAGTGCTGAGATTACAGGCGTGAGCCACCGTGCCTGGTCAACTCTTTTATTCTTTTATGTCTGTTGGAGTCTTAAAACTCTCATCACTTTGCCCCTGACCCCATTCAGTTGGGTCCAACCTGAGAAGGAGGACATCTCTGATTTAATAAGCTTCTAAAACAGTGTACATATTGCATTTTGATCACAAAAAGACAGATTATACAGAGTGCTGTGAGACAGAGACAGGCCAAAAGAACTTCACTGTCTTTTTGTTTTCTTTTTCTTTTTACGTAAAAGGCTGGGCAATATTCAGGCATTGGCCTGAATATTGAACTCCTGACCCTGTGCAATTGCCCAGAAAGTCCCTGAGCCCAGAGCTGGGTGCAGGCTGTGCTTACAGCAAAGTCCTTGGGGGTAACTGGCAGCCTGTGGGGGAGGGGGACTATTTTGACCTCTTTTGACAACTTTCACAAGGGCAGAGATTCTGAATCAGTGGGATTAGCTAATCATAACTTCCTAAGTTATTTAATAACTCTGTGCCTCAGTTTCCTCTTCTCTAAAATGATAAAAATAGAATGTACTTTTTAGAGATATGAGGATTAAATGAGCTAAAGCTGTTAGGACAGTTTCAGGGGCTACAGTAAATGCTTAATCAATAATTATTTATGACATTATTATTACCTTAATTGGATAATCACGGAGTACATTTCTCCCTATTCTTGAATACAGATGGTTAACAATTAAATTTGGTTTCTAAGTGAAGACGAACTTTTAGTGGGAAATTTACAGGTATCTTATGCCTCCCCTTCTTGCCTGTACAAAGCCTGTTTTATTGGTTGGGATACCGAGAGCCTTCTAAACTTTGCTTAAGCACAATAGAGAATATTCACAAAGTCTCTTAATCTCATCCAATTCTCATGAGAAGGAACACTGTTACATAGTGATGACAGTGGATCTCAACTTCATCATGAATTCTTCCCAAGAGACTCCTGAAACATTTGTTTTATAGCAAAGATGCCTTCCAGCAAGATTGTCTATAAAAAGAATTCTCTCTCTCATTGACTAGTTTTATAAAATCAGAGATATGATCTCATGGAAGAAAATCTCCCAATTGATTTGACAAAAATGCTTAGTTAAGGAATGAGTAGATGATGAGTTTGTTTTATTCCAGAACTAAATTGTAAGTTCCTAAAGGGCCTGGGCTAGATTTTTATTTTTGTAGATTACAAAGATTCAGTACATCGGACTGGTGTGGTGGCTCACACCTGTAATCCCAGCTCCTTGAGAGGTGAAAGTGGGAAGATTGCTTGAGCCTAGGAGTTTGAGGCTGCAGTGAGCTGTGATCACGCCATTGGACTCCAGCTTGGGTGACAGATCAAGACCCTGTCTCTAAAACAAAACTAAACACAGTAAGAATAGATTTAATACAGAACCCTAAAATGTGCTGGGTACTGTAAATGTTGACATGGGCTGACCAGGTCTGAATAGTAGAGACAGAATATTTTTGAAACGTTTAAGAAGAAAATTCATATATGAAAAGATAAAAATAGATGTGCCTAGATGTGGGAGTGAAGACAGTAGCTACACTTACTTGACCCTGCCTTTCCTAGAGGGCCCTGAGGGTGTCTGTTAGTGCTTTGAGGGCCTCTGAGAGGATGTGACCTTGTCTGATTGAAGATGAGGGTCCTGAGACCAAGTGACTTAAGCAAGTCTATACCAAGTTATTTATGGTAAAATAAGGACTAGGACTCAGACCTTTAACTGAACATGGAGATTCCGACATCTCCCTTCTGCTTTCTCTGTACGAAAGGAATTTTTCTTATTTATTTATTTATTTATATTATTATACTTTAAGTGCTGGGGTAGATGTGCAGATTATGCAGGTTTGTCACATAGGCATACATGTGCCATGGTGGTGGTTTGCTGCATCCATTGCCCTGTTATCTACTATCTACATTAGGTATTCCTCCTAATGCTGTCCCTCCTCAATCCTCCCACCCTCTGCTATTCCTTCCCTAGCCCCTCACCCCACAGGCCCCAGTGTGTGATGTTCTCCCTGTGTCCATGTATTCTCATTGTTCAACACCTGCTTATGAGTGAGAACATGTGGTGTTTGGTTTTCTGTTCTTGTGTCAGTTTACTGAGAATGATGGTTTCCAGTTTCATCCATGTCCCTGAAAAGGACATGAACTCACCCTTTTTAATGGCTGCATAGTATTCCATGGTGTGTATATGCCGTGTTTTCTTTTTTTTTTTTTTCAAGGAATTACAAAGCTACTTTTAATACTTTCTGGTGAGCCCCACAGGAATAAAAAACACTGGGAAGGGGTAACCCCCTCATCCCCGGGAGTGGCCCAGGGGTAGAGAGGCTACCTGAGGGGAAGGAAGCACAAAAGGGACCCGCTGCAGACTCAGGGCAAAGGGAATGCCATCGGTGCTGGGACCTGTGAGCACTACAGGAGGAAACGCGGGCGTGGTGGGACTGGCTCCAGGCACACAGGCGAAGGGCAAGAAGGTTGGACACGAAGCCACAAAGCTACTTGGGTTCCTCCTTCTTCTCGTTTGCCTTTTCCTGCTTCTGCTGCATGATCTCCGAGTCCCTCTGCTTGCGGACGGCAGCAGAAAGCCCGTCATCTCGGCGCCTTCCCTTAACCGAGTCGCTCCGCTTTTTCCTATTCTTCTGGCGGGCGAGCTCTTGCTGGTTACCGCGGGTCATGGCGACGGCAGCGGCTCCGACCTCCCTCCGTTACGTCCCCTCGTTCTTGCAGTGTTTTCTTTATCTAGTCTATCATTGATGGGCATTTGGGTTGGTTCCAAGTCTTTGCTATTGTGAATAGTGTCGCAATGAACATACGTGTGCATGTGTCTTTATAATAGAATGATTTCTAATCCTTTGGGCATATACCCAGTAATGAGATTGCTGGGTCAAATGGTATTTCTATTTCTAGATCCTATTTTTCTTATTTTGATTTATATCTGAGACAATTCAGCACCAACCATCTCCTATTATATTTTCTGTGAAAGGAAGTTGGATGCAATATCACAATTTACCAATAGATGTCACTATATACCATATTATTGTGCACGCGGCCGCCTGCCCAAATTTTGCTTGGATTTCTTAAATCAGGTGGGGTCTGCAGACTCGTGGGAATCACCGGATCTATTTGGGAGACACAAAAGAACTATGAGAATTTTAAAAGTTGTATTTTAATCTTGATAAAAGTTTTATCAAATCAAGAGTTATTTGACCTGCTCTAAAGGCAAAGACTCTTACTTGAAATCATTTTTAATAGGAAAAAAGGGATTTTTTCAAGTTGAGCTCCCTGGATGAGAAGTGGAGTTAGTGGGGCCGTGGGGAGCCCTTAACGTCTACTCAGTTGGCAAAGCCTCCTCTTCCACCTCATAGAGAGGAGTCTGAGGGATTGATGGGCAGGAGGTTTGAAGTTCAACAGAAATGGGTCTGAGTTCTGGTTCATTCGTTAGCTGTGTGATCTTGAGATTGTTACTTAACCTCGTCTAGCCCCGATTACCTCAGCTGTAACATGATGACACTGATCATGTGGTGTTGTAAGGATGAAAAGAGACATAAGATGTGAAAACACAAAGATTAACTGTCATTATTAACTATGACCATTTCACTTTACGAAGGTATTTTTATAGCTAAAAATGTTTGGAAAGTACTGACTGGTCCAAGTTTTCATTGTGAAAATGTGAGAACTGGGACTTAAGAGGCCAAGTCATTTGGTTCGCTCATTATGTTTTACAATTTCATAATACAAGTATTTATGTAAAACAAGACCTGCCTGTTCTAAATCTTTTACAGGTGTGCCCCTCCCCACTTGGGGAAACGTGATATGTCCCTATTCAAATTTATAAAACTGATGAAATACAAAACAACCCTTCACTTTGTAATTTAACATGCTAAATAATTCAGTTTCTTTGAAACTTTTATCGTTATTTTTTCTGTTTACAAAAGTATTCTAGAATACATGGGTAAAATTTCAGCAAATGATGTGTTTAAGTACTGGTTTGATCGATGTAGTTAAAATATAATTTAATAATTACATATAGATGTTTTCATAACTTTTCAACCACAGAGTTTTAATGCTTTGATTTAATTGATTCATTTATTAGACAAATATTTTCACTGGGAACGTTCATATTCACCAAATAGATGTGTAGGCTGCCAAGTGAAGGCTTTAATGAAATGGGAATTCATGGATATGTGGCCTTCTGATGTTGGTTGCTCTGATAAATTGTTAGCTGAAAGAATAATTCAAAATGTTGTGGGTCTATCCTCATTTATAAGGTACATTTAATTTTACCTTTCTATTGACATCACGTGTACACTACAATTTAATTTCTGTTTCCCCAAATTCCTAAGGTTTCCAGATAGTTATTTTTAAGGAAATGCAATTTTATGATGATAGAATCCCTTTGTAACTCCATATGCTCTAATGTCCAGGGTTAGAGACATTAGAGCACATTGTTGGTTCCTGTGGATCCAGGAACCAACAATTCAAGGACTGGTTTGATTAGACCAGGGTACTCTGGCTATTTTGAGGGGTGTCCCTGATAGTCGGGGCAAACAGAGAGGCCTTTGGAATCATGGCCCACTAGTCTCTAAAAAAATGACTTGAGCTTCCCTGGGGGCCTCTACCGCTGCTGCCGACAGAGGGCGCAGGCATTCGAGCCGATGTAACCTCAGCACCTCTCCTGAGCAGGTGGGGTGCTGTGGGTTACATCTGGACCAACTACCCGTTCAGGAGGCACACCACCTGGGGCCACAGTGCTTACTGGAACCCATGAAAATGTTTTAAGTTCTTTTGAAATTAAAAAAACATAAGTATAATAATAATGAATATAGCACAGAATCCAGCTTACATTACATTTTGCCTGGGAAACATATAGACCCCCATCTCTACAAAAAATAAAAATTAAAAAAGTTAGTCAGTTGTGGTGGCAGGCACCTGTAGTCCCAGTTACATGGGAAGTTGAGGCAGAAGAATTGCTTGAGCCCAGGGTTCGAGGCTGACAGTTACTCCTGACAGCTGGGGCCAACAGTGAGCCTGGGGAGACCTTGGCTGTGGAGGGGGAATGGAGGTGGTGGGTGTGCCTCTCAACCGAGAGAATAGTGGGGAATGCATGTGTGGAGATATGGCCTGGCTTTTCTGGGGGCAACACCACTCCCACCTGCCTCTTGGAGAACTGGCTGCATCCCTCACGTTAGTCTCTTAGGATTAGGTGGTGGCTTTGGTTATTTAACTCCTGGGGTGCCTTGTGCCCTGAGGGCACCATGCCGATCCTGCTCTCCAGCTGGTGGGTCGGTCCCTTTACTGGCTGACTCTGGAGGGCAGCAGGAGAGATGTTACTACATCATTCCAATATTCATTTATGGCTTCATCTTTTAGCCTTTATGGAGTCAGCCCGGGGGACACAAAGATGAGTAATATATGGTCTGTGCCTTCAAGGAGCCCGAAGTCTGGTGGGAGAGGAAAAAAAAAAAAAAAAAAGAAAAAGACTACTGACACACAGTGACAGATGCTGGGCTAAGTCCTGCCCAGGAAGGGGACAGCTGCTGGGAGAGGTGTATGCAGGGGCAGGGCCAGCCTCGGGGCAGGGAAGGTGGGACTTCAAGGGAACACAGGAGTCAGCCAAGTGGGAAGTCAGGGGGCAACGTGTAAAGCCCTGGTGCCATCAAAACCCAGAGGCGCTCAGGACTGCCGGCCCTTGAAAAGGTGAGAGCTTAGAGGACAGGATGGGGAATGTAAAGAAAGAGGAATGGAGAGAGGCAGGGCTTCAGGTTATGACCAGAAGCCAGGCTCCCCTACTAAAGGATCGGGGAGGAATTGCAGATTTCCTCAGGGGAGAGACGAGACCAGAGGTGAACTATAGGAAGACTGAGGCCGGGAGAGGTGGGGAGATGAGAGCTGGAAGCAAGGAGGCCTGGTAGAAGGCAGCTACGAGTAGGAAATGATAAGAACCTAAGATCACTGGCAGTCAGCGCAGATTACAGGCTCCGGCTCCCAGGTGCACGGCGTTGAGTGGGCAGCAGGGTGCAACAACGGGAGGGGCCTTCTAACTCCTCCCGCTCTTGCTCCTCCATCCCCAAGGAGATGAGTGAGCTGGCCAGGTCTTGTTCTAGGAAGGTGCCCCTGCCGGGTTCTGGCTGAGGCGACTCGGCAGGGGTGGAGCCTCTGCACCAGCTGCTCCTCCTTCCCTTCCCAGCACAGTTCCCTTCTCTATGTCTTGTGGTCAACTCCTGCATGTTCTTTAAGGTGCAGCTCAGGTGTTACCTCCTTCAGAGAGAAATGTTAGTGAATAACGTGATCAAATTTGCATGATTGCATGCTGAAGTTCCCTCTAGTAGGTACCCACATTAGTCAGTGTTCTCCAGAGAAACGAAACAAACAGGG
>NW_022437059.1:3651723-3651807 GCF_009761245.1 Sapajus apella | reverse complement strand
GTGTGTGTGTGTGTGTGTGAGAAACGAAACAAATAGGGTGTGTGTGTGTGTGTGTGAGAAACGAAACAAATAGGGTGTGTGTGT
>NW_022437059.1:3628029-3651713 GCF_009761245.1 Sapajus apella | reverse complement strand
GAAACAAATAGGGTGTGTGTGTGTGTAAAACGAAGCAAATAGGGTGTGTGTGTGTGTGTGTGTGTGTGTGTCTTCTCCAAAAGACTGCCTTCATAATGGAACTGGTGGCAATGAGAATCAGGTGTATACAGGCAAGAGTTGCCATGGGGTGGCTGGTTGTATTATTGCATTACAGTATTTTGTGACCTACTCCTGCCCCATACCTTGGGTCAGGGGCCCCATTGTTGTGGCGTGTGGCTACCGTGCTTGCAGTAAAGGCCTCTGTCCTCATGCACTAAAATTGCTCAATAACTTGCCATCTTTTCCCACTACACTGAGCTCCATGAGTGCAAGGTTTATCCTGATGTTTTATGTATTAAATACGTATTTACCAACAGCCTGCTTGGTAAGCCAGGAACAGGGCGAGGCATTTGGGGCGTAAGAGTGAGGGGAAAACAGGGACTAATCATGCACCCATGAAATTTAGAGTCTATAAACAAAGACTCACGCTATGATGAAGAGGAGCACAATGTTATAAGAGTGCCTAGTAGGTACCCACATTAGTCAGGGTTCTCCAGAGAACCGGGACAAGTAGGGTGTGTGTGTGCGTGTGTGTGTATGTGTGTGTGTGTGTGTGTGTGTGTGTGTGTACACACTTAGGGATATAGGGAGAGAAATTTATGATAAGGAATTGGCTGTCATGATTATGGAGGCTGGCAAGTCCAAATCTACAATGTAGTTCCAGTCCAAAGGCCAGCAGCCTGGAGACCCAGGAAAGCCAACATTCCAGTTCCAGTATGAAGGCAGACTTTTGGAGAATTCCTTCTTGCTCAGGATAGCTGGTCTTTTTGTTCTATTGAGACCTTCAACTGATTGGATGAGATGCACCTACATTGTGGAGGTCACCCTGCCTTACCCAGAGTTTATCGATTTAAATGCTAATCTCATCCAAAAACACCCTTCAAGCCTGGGTGCAGCGCAAAGGTCCTGTGTCAGGAGGGAACACGGTGTCCTCAGGCATCTGAAAAAAGGCCATATCTCAAGAGCACTGGGAAGCTATAGAAATGTCGTAGTGAATAACATGATCAAATTTGCATGATTGCATGCTGAAGTTCCCTCTAGTAGGTACCCACATTAGTCAGCAGTCTCCACAGAAACTAAACAAATAGGGTGTGTGTGTGTGTGTGTGTGTGTGTGTGTGTTCTCCAAAAGACTACCTTCATACTGGAATTCCCAGCATTTTGGGAGGCTGAGGTGGGTGGATCACTTGAGCTCAGAAGTTCAAGACTAGCCTGGCCAACATGGTGAAACCCTGTCTCTACAAACAATAGAAAAAGAAATAGCCAAGAGTAGTGGTGTATGCCTGTAGTCCCAGCTACTCGGGAGGCTGAGGTGGGAGGATCATTTGAGCCCAGCAGGTCAAGGCTGCAGTGAGTCAAGATCACACCACTGTACACCAGCCAGGAGACAGAGTGAGTGAGGCCCTGTCTCAAAAAATAAAATAATTTTGAAAATAAAAATAAATAAAAAACAAAAACACCCTTCAAGTTGACACATAAAATTAGCAAGTGCGGTATTCTGGCCTTATCTAGGAGGTCAGGAAACCCTCCTTTGAGAATCAATAATGCTGAGATCTGAAGAAGGGCCAAGGGCACATGGAGGAACTGAGGGGGATGAGGAGGAAGGGAGGCCATGTCAGGTGCAGAGGACAGCCTGCGCAAAGGTCCTATGTCAGGAGGGAACATGATGTTCTGGGGGATCCAAAAGAAGGCCAATATAGCCAGAAGGGAAAGAATCAGGGAGTTTGGTGTGAGATGATTGTGGATAGATGGGAAGAGGGCAGGTCCTGCGGGATCTTGCAGGCCTCAGTAAGAGGCTTGGTCCATATCTCAAGAGCACTGGGAAGCTATAGAAATGTTGTAGTGAAAAACATGATCAAATTTGCATGATTGCATGTTCAAGTTCCCTCTGGTAGGTACCCACATTAGTCAGCATTCTCCAGAGAAACGAAATAAATATGGGGTGTGTGTGTGTGTGTGTGTATCTTCTCCAAAAGCCTGCCTTCATACCGGAATCGTGGCAATGAGAATCAGGTGTATACAGGCAAGAGTCACCGTGGGGTGGCTGGTTGTATTATTCAGGATTCTTCAGAGAAACAGAGCCAATAGGCTACATATAGATACATGAAAGGAGATTTATTATGGGAATTGGCTAGTGTGACTATAGAGGCCAAGAAATTCCACAATGTGCTGTTTGCAAGCTGGAGAACCAGATAGCCAGTGGTGCAATTCAGTCCAAGTCCAGAGGCCTGAGAACCAGGAGAGCCTGTGGTGTAACCGTCCAAAGCCAAAGGTCTGAGGACTGGGGCTTGGGGCGTGGGGTGGGATGGGGAACTGCCGGTGTCAAGTCCTAAAGGACCAGGAGCTCAAATATCCAAAGGCAGCAGCAGATGGATGTCTCAACCTAAGAAGAGAGAGTAAATTTTAGCACTATCTTAAATTTTATAAAGTGATGCCTCCCTCACCTTATCTTCATTTGGACCTTGGCCCAGAGAGTCCCAGAGCCAGAAAAATCTATGGCCAGTGTCCCAGATAGGGAGGCATGCACCTCTCCCCAGCAAATGGAAGTTCCCCAGAAAGATTGGGGAAGATGGGGCTGTCTGCAACATCAGCGTTTCTTCACATAAATAAAATGACTCCACATTCAAAGCCAGGAAAGAAGGAATATAGCATATGCCCCATCTTATCTCTGTCATAGAGACTTGATTAACAGAAAACCCATGATATGAGCATGCTTAGAAACCAGTTATGCTATCAAAATCTATAATAAAAACAGAGTGATATTGTTATTATTGTTAATGATTGTACTCTATTTTCATATTTTTCTGTTTAGCAGGCCGATTTTTTTTTTTTTTGAAACAGAATCTCCCTCTGTCACCAGGCTGGAGTGCACTGGCGTGATCTTGGCTCACTGCAACCTCTGACTTTCTTGTTCAAATGATTCTCCTGACTCAGCCTCCCAAGTAGCTGGGACTACAGGCGTGTGCCACCATGCCTGGCTAATTTTTTGTATTTTGAGTAGAGATGGAGTTTCACCATGTTGGCCAGGATGGTCTCGATCTCCTGATCTTGTGATCTACCCGCTTTGGCCTCCCAAAGTGCTGGGATTACAGGTGTGAACCACCATGCCAGGCCTGTTTAGCAGGTTGATTTTTTTCTAACAGATTTTGTAATCTCTTGGAGTATGTTTTTCTTTAGCCATTAGTTAAATTAATTTGGGTTCCTTGAACACACCCATCATTTCACAAAGGTTCTGCCTAGATGACAGAGAAAAGTCTGCCTAGAATGAGGAAAAAAATCTATTAATAATCCATAAAAGGGGCCGGGCGCGGTGGCTCAAGCCTGTAATCCCAGCACTTTGGGAGGCCGAGGCGGGTGGAACACGAGGTCAAGAGATCGAAACCATCCTGGTCAACATGGTGAAACCCTGTCTTTACTAAAAATACAAAAAATTAGCTGGGCATCATGGCGTGTGCCTGTAATCCCAGCTACTCAGGAGGCTGAGGCAGGAGAATTGCCCGAACCCAGAAGGCGGAGGTTGCAGTGAGCCGAGATCGCGCCATTGCACTCCAGCCTGGGTAACAAGAGCGAAACTCCGTCTCAAAAAAAAAAAAAAATAATAATAATAATAATCCATAAAAGGAATAACCTGCATTATCATTTGGATTAATTGAGAATTGATTGGAATTATCTTGAGTCAGGTATCTTCTCTGAATTGGTAAATCTGGCATAAACCTCTTTCAGGGCTGAGAGCTTTTTCAAAAAGTTAGGCGCTGCATCTGCCTAGTCCTCTGGCCACTAGTTTCTACCTCCTTTGAAGGTAGGAAGGTTTCACATGATCATCATTTATGGATTGAATACTTTCCATGCAGAATGTATTGCATATAAAAGCAGCTTCTGCCTCTGAATTATTTGCACTGTCTCTACAGAGACAGGCAAGGTCGGTGGTGAGCTAGATTCACGAGCCCTTGGATTAGCATCGGGGTTGGCACACACTGTGCTGATGCTCGAGCTAGACCCTAACATTGATGAAGTCAATGCATTCAAATATCTGCACACATCTCTTATCACTGACGTGTCCTCCACGTTATTTTCTACTCTTGGACTTTCTTCTTCTCAGTCACTCATCAATCCTGATTCCTCAGGCTTCAGCCTGTTTCATCCAGTTGGGGAGGGCTGCTGGGGGTGTGTAGTTATATGCTATTGCTCTCCTCCTTAAAGGAATATGCTAAATGTTCCGTATGCCCTCCCCTCACTGCCCTGTTCAAAGAGGGGGGGCACCCCAATGAGCACCTCGTGCCACCTGTGAATTCCTAGTGTATATCTTCCATTGATTAATCAGACTTCCTAGTTTCAGACTGATTCTCTTCTAAATTCACAATGAATTGATGACTTAACTAATAACATTTGCAAAGACTCTATTTCCAAAGAAAGACACATTCTGAGGTTCCAGGCTGACATGAATTTTGGGGGGATGTTTTCAACTTACTACACTCTCTAACCAGTGAGGTACATCACTTGCATATTTGATCTCAACCTAGGAGTCTATTGTCCCTTACATATTTTATGTAGACGAATGACTGACATAAATATTGTTGGAAAACTAAACATCAAGGTTGATAGATTTTATCAGATTTTATCTGCGGTTAAAATTCATGGGCCATGAATCTGGCCAAATGTCTATGAGTTTGACTGAATACTCCTGAAAGGCACACCACGGTATAAATCCAGGAAATTCATGGCATAAATCCAGGACAGGCTTCATCCATGTTGGGAACCTAAGCATTAGTGTTGCAAATTAATTAATAGTTGCTTTTTATTTTATCTTTGCTTGTCGACATCTTTAAAATATACATATTAGACTTTAGTTATACCTATTTATAAATTTGCCTTTTCTTCTAAGTTGATTGGTGAGAATTGAGGACAAATGAAGCTAAGATGAAGTGAAAAATATTTACAATGGAAAAATATAAAACAAAAGAGTGATTTTTTGGTTATTAATCTGATTACTTAAAAACATAATTTTATAATATAAAATTGATATATACTCATTGTGGATGCTTTGAAAAAAATAGCCCAAAGAGAAAAGAAAATGCTTTTGTAATTCCAATAATTAGAATGTTGTTAATATTTTTGGAGTATGCTTTTTCAGATCATTTTCTAATTGTATGCACAGGTAAAGATGAAGCGTGAAGAAAATGAGACCTATATTTATACACATGTCCTCACAGCATTATAGCTGCCCCTGTCTTTAAGAGGATGGTACAATTCATCTCAAGGAAGATTTTTTTAAATTATAAACATTCTTAGTGGTCCTGATAAAGCACAAATGGTGGACATCTCTTCCTCTTTTCCAGGACATGGAAAGAGGAGGTGGGCCTGAAAGATCAGTGAATCGCTCCTCACGAAACAGGAGGGAACTCAGTTATTTGTTGGCAGCTCAAGATACTGGAGAAGAGGATGGGCCAGGAAGTTGAAAGAAGGTGAGAGGATGATGAGAGAAGGGGGATGGGGAGAAGCTCTGGCCACGTGGAAACCGGTGGAGCTCCAGAAGAGTGAAGCCAAGGAGGAATTCCTTGTGGCAAGGAATGTCTGATGTTAAATGTTAGATGGTTTTCTGGGATGATACAACGTGACTCAGCTCTTCAGTAATTGTTCCCTACTAACAGCACCCTGGGGTTAGTGTTGCTTTGGTTGAAAGGAAGCATGAAAAAACTCTTCTATGATTTCATTATTTTTTTTTTACATACAACTCTTTAATCCATTCAGAATTAATTTTGTTATAAAGAATGAGTCAGAACATTAGCTTGATTTTTCTCCTAAAAGTTAGCCAATGATCTCACCATCTTTTAAATGATTTTAAATGCTACCTCAACATTATTTTTATTTTTTGAGATGGAGTTTCGCTCTTGTTGCCCAGGCTGAAGTGCAATGGCGTGATCTTGACTCACTGCAACCTCCGCCTCCCGGGTTCAAGCAATTCTCCTGCTTCAGCCTCCAGAGTAGCTGGGATTACAGACATGCGCCACCACCCCCAGATAATTTTGTATTTTTAGTAGAGATGGGGTTTCTCCATGTTGGTCAGGCTGATCTCAAACTCCTGACCTCAGGTGTTCCTCCTGCCTCAGCCTCCCAAAGTGCTGGGATTAGAGGCGTGAGCCACCACGCTCGGCGACATTATGTTAAATTTTACTAAATGCTCAAGTATACTTTGGTCTATGCTTCTCTGGAGGGGACATTCCAGTGTCCCATCTCTCTTTTAGCTTTAGCAATAAACTTTCAAATTCATCTAGACAAGTGGTTCTTCTAAATCATTACTAGGTTTCCCAACTTCTTTTGCTGCTAGCTTGTGGCCAAGGAGATAGAAACAGGAATGTTGTATGTAACTTTCAGGATGGTTCTGAATGAGAGGGGCTATGCTCCTCTTCACCCCTTTTCCTCCTTTCTAACAACTGTGATGTAAATAAAAAGAACTCTGGCAGCCATCTTGGACCACGAGGTAGAAGTTTCTTGTTGAATGTTATTGCAAAATAGAAGTAGTCTTGATCTCCTGAGAGGCCTCAATGACTTTCTGTCACCCACAGATTGCTTATCTTTAGATTTCTAATAAATGAGAGAAAAATAAACTTTGATGGGGCTCAGGACACACCATTCCAAAATATCACTGTAGGAGGCCAAAATATGCCATCCAAAAATCTGCCTCTTTGTCATCTTGGTTATTTTAAGTCAGCTATTTTGAGAAACTGCAGTCAAAAGAGTAGCTCTGAAAAGTTGCCCTTTTGTAGGAGAAATTTACATCAATAAAGGAAAACTCCATTTGTAAGTATGTTTTCCTCTCTGCACCAAGAAGAGAAGGAGGACTAAATCACTAGAGATTCTTATTAATAGAAAAGGCATAGACTTAAATCCACATAGCAAACCTCATCCTTGTTTTATGGTGCTTTTCCTGGCCATCTGCTCTTAACCTGGGTTTCCCCCACACTCTTCTTTGTTTCAGAGAAAAACGGCATTTACGCCTGAAGTTTACATGCTTTTTTTTTTTTTTTTTTTTTTGAGATCTACCCTAGAGATTTACTCATTTCTCTGGGTTTTCTTCCATGCATATATCAGTTAAGAACTGTGAAGGGTAGTGAGAAATCATTTTTCTTCCCCTACAACTTGTATCTGATTTGAGCCCTTTTTATGCTGATTTTTTTTAGTGGTCATTGCAGGTGAACCTAATCCTAAGTGATGGGACTTTGTGTTAGGTATCGCTGGTCTATCTGCATATTCATGTAACAAGTATGCAATTTGACTTTAACATTGTAACACATCTTAATATGATACAATACAGGTACTTCTCTTTCTTCCTTTTCAGTATTTTCTTGGCTATTCTCATCTGTTATTTTTCTTGGTAGACCTTATGATAATTATGTTACTTTGTAAACAAAAAAATCACTTTTGGATTTTGATTGAAATTGCATTACACTTAGGAATTAATATAAAAGCACTGAAATCTTTATAATATTGAGTCTTTACTATCCAGAAATATGCGTTTCTCAAATCTTTTTTATATTCCTCAAATAGGTTTATATTTTCTTTTATATCAGTTTTACCTGATTTTTATACTTAATATTGGATATCTTATTTTTATTGTTTACATTGCAAATTGAATTTATTCATATAAATTATTACTCTAAGATATAGTTGATTTTTGTAAATTTATATATTTTTTATGGTGAAAAGATATGCATATATTTAGAATTAGCTAGCTGGACTCAGTTTAGATGATCCAATTTTGTTGGCAACATCCAAAGAATCACAATCAGGAGTCAGTGGAACACATGCCATCTTCTCTTCATCAGGTTGAATCAGGGTGTTGACCTTGGCCACATCAATGTCATAGAGCTTCTTCACAGCCTGTTTGATCTGGTCTTGTTGGCTTTAACATCCACAATGAACACAAGTGTGTTGTCATCTTCTATCTTCTTCACGGCAGACTCAGTGGTCAGCGGAAAGTTGATGATAGCATAGTGGTCAAGCTTGTTTCTCCTGGGGAAGCTGTTCCAAGGATATTTGGGCTGCCTCCGGAGTCGCAGTGTCTTGGGCTGCCGGAAGGAGGGTAACGTGCGGATCTTCTTTTTTGTTGTGGCTGTGGACACCTTCCAACACTGCCTTTTTGGCCTTTAAAGCCTGCTTTGGCTTTGGCTTTAGCGGGGGCAGGAGCTTCCTTCTTTGCTTTCGGTGCCATCTTGTGGAAAGGGCTGTTCATTTATATTGTTAAGAGGGCAGAAAAAATATATATATTAAGAAAAATCCAGCTACTTCTTCATCCTAGGGCAATGTCATAACTCATCTCTGGAGTCTGTATTCCGCCTGTGTCTTAAGCAAATGCCTCAATGGGTCTTTTTGGTCGAGAAAGTCACAGTCTGGTATTTGGTCTGGCAAGAGCAAAGAGACCCAAATGACTGTATCATAAAGTATTTTAAATGGTCGCAGGCAATCTGGGAGAGTGGGTGAGGGACCAAGAACAGGAAGATGAGAAGAGCATGAGGGATGTGTAGAGAGGGAGTAGAAGAACCAGAGAGAAAGTGATGGAGATGCTAGTGTAGACTGGCACTTAAGGAGGGACACGGCCAGTGAGAAAGTCCCTGTAGTGAGCAATGGAAAATGCATTTCTCGACAGGGATGACTTATAGTCAATGTTGTTGCCTCTGCTACTGTGCAATAAATATACTCTTTATTTTCCCAGTTGCTTTTGGGAAAATCCTGCTGTATGTAAAGGGCTTGGTTTTATATGGTTTGATGAATGAAGGAATGGGGGCAGTGTTCAGCATGGGGCTAAGCGATGCAGGAAGAATAAAATTGCAATGAGAGGCAAGTGAAGAGCAAAGACCAAGAATCCAGTGAAATTGAGAAGTTACAGCAAGAGGTAACCAGGAGAAGCATAAAGTCTGCTGATAATCCTGCTCAATTGGAAAAATGTGAGGTTTTCTACATGGGATGGAAGATCAGGCTATTCTGTTGGAATTAAAGAGAAAGGTGATTTAAGAAGGCTGAATGACTTGAAGATACTCTGGAGGCAGAAATCTAAGTTACAACTATAGTTCATTACATTATGTTGTTACTAGTTTTATTTTTTGATTGTTATTGAGAATAAATATGCAAATAGACCATGGTCAGACCATATATGACAGCAGAGATCTGACCCACAATTTTTGCAGCAACCAGCCCAGGAAATCAGAGCAGGACCTCTGCAGCAGTTGGCCCAGAAGTCAGGATTTAGTCAATGACGGCCCACTCCCCAATTTTTTCCCCTGCTTCCAGTTCAAGACCAACCAGAGGAAGCCAAATATGCTCTCGAACTGATCACATATGATGCTTCTAGTTAGCCTACCTCCTGCTTTCCCAGGCCAAAAATCTATCAGAGCGTCTTAGTTCTGGCTGCTTTAACATACCGCACGGGCTATAAACAACAGAAATTTATTTCCCACAGTTTTGGAGGCAGGAAATCTGAGATCAAGGTGCCAGCATGATTGAGTTCTGGTGAGGACCCTCTTTTGGGTTGCAGACTGCTGATTTCTTGTATCCTCACTTGGCAGAAAGAGGGTGAGACGTCTCTGGCCTTTTATAAGGGAACCAATCCTGTTCATGAGGGCTCCATCATCATGACCTAATTACTTCTTGATGTGGTTTGGCTGTGTCACCACCCAAATCTCATCTTGAATTCTCACGTGTTGTGGGAGGGAGCTGGTGAGAGGTAATTGAATCATGGGGACAGGTCTTTCCCGTGCTGTTCTCGTGATAGCTAATAAGTCTCACAGGATCTGATGGCTTTTAAAAAGGGGAATTTCTCTGCACAAGCTCTCTTCTCTTGTTTGCCGCCATGTGAGACGTGACTTTCACCTTCTGCCATGATTCTGAGGCCTCCCCAGGCATGTGGAATTGTAAGGCCAATAAATCTCCTTTTTTTTTTTTTTTTTTTTTTTTTGTAAATTGCCCAGTCTCAGGTATGTCTTTATCAGCAGCGTGGAAATGGACTAATACAGTAAATTGGTGCCAGTAGATTGAAGCACTGCTGAAAAGATACCCGAATATGTGGAAGCGACTTTGGAAATGGGCAGCAGGCAGAGGTTGGAACAGTTTGGAGGGCTCCGAAGATGGGAAAATGTGGGAAAATTTGAAACTCCCTAGAGACTTGCTGAATGGCTTTGACCAAAATGCTAATAAGGATACAGACCATGAAATCCAGGATGAGGTGGTTTTAGATGGAGATGAGGAACTTGTTGGGAACTGGAGCAGAGGTGACTCTTGTTATGTTTTAGCAAAGAGACTGGGTTAGCCTCTGAGACTACATCTTTCTCCTGTGCTGGATGCTCCTTGCCCTCGGACACTGGACTCCAAGTTCTGCAGCTTTGGCTCTCGGACTGGCTTTCTTGCTCCTCAGCTTGCAGATGGCCTATTGTGGGACCTTGTGATTGTGTGAGTTAATACTCCTTCTTAAACTCCCCTTTACATACACACACATATATATGTGCTCTAGAAGGACAGAACTCTGTGTGTGTGTGTGTGTGTGTGTGTGTGTGTGTGTGTGTGTGTGTGTAAGGGGGAGTTTATGTATATTCTGTCCCTCTAGAGCACCCTGACTAATACGCTTCTCAAAGGCTCCACCTCCAAATACCAACACATTAGGATTAGGGGTAGGTTTCAAGATATGATTTTGTGAGTGTGTGGCAGCGGGCCAAACATTCAGAACATTGCACAGAGCATATCTGAGATCTTCCCTTCCTTTTTCTCCTGCTGTAATGCTTTTCTGCTCCCTGCCTGCCTCTGAATCTGCTAAATGCAAGTGATGGTGGCAGACCACCCACTAAAAATAGCAAGCTCAGAATAAATAGCCTCTGCTTGCTTTCATTTGAGTGGTCTTTGTTTATTTCTACAATATTCTTGAGTTTTAAAGATAGGCAATTATGTCAACTGCAGTTAAGACTTTCCTCCTTTCTTTCTTTTATTTGAAATGGGGGTCTCACTTTGTCACCCAGGCTGGAATGCAGTGATGCAATCAATGGCTCACTGCAGCCTCAGTCTCTTGGGCTCGAGTGATTCTCCTGCCTCAGCCTCCTAAGTAATTGGGACTACAGGCATGCACCACCATGCCCAGCTAATTTTTAAATTTTTTTTATAAAAAAAAAAACCCCTTTGTTTCCCAGGCTGGTATCAAACTCCGGGGCCCAAGCAGTTCTCCTGCCTCAGCCCCTCAAAGTGTTGGGATTACAGGCATGAGCCACTGCACCTGGCTCTTCCTCTTTTCTAATAGCTGTACATTTATTACATTTCTGATTCTGATAGCTGTACATTTATATGTCTATTATAATAGCTGTGCATTTGTATTTCTATTATATTATGATAGCTGTAAATTTCTATTTTTGATAGATGTACATTTCTGTTTCATTGCAGAGAGTTGAAGCAACCACAACAATATTATATAATAATGACAATGGCAACCATCTTTACTGTACTGTTTCTTGACAGTGTCTCTAAAGTTTTTCTTTTAAATATAACATTGCCTATTGGTTTGAGATGAATATTTATTTCTTCTTGCATTAAGCAAGTATATTTTCATCTCTAGTTTATTTAGTTTTCTTTTTCAGTATCAAAAAAGTATGTTTTTAGTGTCTATGGAGATCATCTTTTTCTTATGGGTAATATTACATTAATAGATATTCTAATTTTGGTACTTGCTTTCTTATAAAAATAAACCTACTTGATCAAAGTGCATTATTCTTTTATCACACTGCTGCATTTAATTGGATAATTTTTTATTCAAGATTTTTGCATCTATATTCATAAGTCAGGTTGGTCTGTAATTTTCTCTTTTTTGGTGCTAGTCATATTTCTGACTTGAAATCTATTTTATCTACTATTAATATTGTAGAGTCTACTTTTTTTGGATAGCATTAACAACTGGTTGTTGGTTTGAAATATAGGTTTTTTGTCATATTAAGGAACTGTCTACTTAGACCTACCATCTTTGGAGGATGCAATCCTTTGCCAATGTATTCTCTTGAGTTAGTTTTAGTTACTTATATATTTCCCATAAGTTTACCATTTTATTAAGATTCTCAAATAGGTTAGTATAAAGTTTTACATAGAAATATTTTTAAATTTTAGTCCATAGGCATGGTTATAATCTTTAGTTTTCATCTGAGGCTATAATGTATCATTCCTAATATCGCACGTTTTTGTTTTCCCCTCGATAGATGTAGACTATTTTCTTTTTTTGACGT
Source organism: Sapajus apella (assembly GCF_009761245.1). NCBI lineage: Eukaryota > Metazoa > Chordata > Mammalia > Primates > Cebidae > Sapajus > Sapajus apella. The sequence goes on along the minus strand of NW_022437059.1, from coordinate 3,639,409 downwards.
TTATTCAGTGTATGGTTTGGGTTTCCCTCTGAGAAAAGGGTTTGAGTTTAAGCTGTTTTTTGGTTGGTACAGGAAAATCCTGGTGGGGAGCAGGGAGGTGACCCAGGGGTAGAAAGGCAGTCTGTAGAGGAGGAATTATCCAGCCAGCTACCTAGGCACTGGGACATGGTGGGAATATCTGGGGAGTAAAAGCATGCCTCAGAGGGTTCCACTTCTGAGGTGGCAGAGTAGAGTTATTCACATACAACTTATGACAATCACCAGTTGAAGGTTACTGTGTGTGGTGGTGGGTGGTGTCAGGGTGTTAATTCCCTGGCATTTATAGCCTGTCTCAGGCACAGGCAGAAAGGCTTCTTACAGTCTCAGAAAAGGCTGGTAGGCAAAGGAATGCAGACACTGACACTGGAATTCTTTTGGAAGACACTGAATTGATGTGGCTCTGAGCACATGGGAGGGGCGCCACAGCTTCTGCTGTGTACACCTGCTGGGGCTGATTGATCAATTCTGCTCCTTCACAGCTTTCTCATGAGTTTCGTCTCTTAACTTTATTACTTCATTTCTTCTGTTTCTAAAGCGTAACTTGACATCCCTCTTTTTGACATCTTGAGTTGCATGCTTACTTCATATATTTTCATTCTTTCTTATTTGATAATGAAAGCAATTCAGGTTAGTTAGGGGGAAAGTTAAGAAACCACTTGCATAAGTGCTTACTTAGCACAGTGTCCAGCATACCGTAATTGTTCAACAAACGTTCATTACTGTTTTGATAAAACTCTTTGAAGTCACTTCTGTTAAAAGATAAACTTTAGACAAATTAAATGAGTTTAGCTGGGTGAAGAATGACTTGTGAATCAGGCAGCCTCCCAAACTAGAATAGGATCAGAGTGACTAAGGTGCTGCTGTGTGGTGCAAGAATATTTATGGGCAGAAAAGGAAAAGTGACAGGAAACAGAAGTGAGACACAGAAACAGCTGGATTGGATAAAACTCAGGCATTTGCCTCATTTGAACACAGTTTGAATGCCTGTGATTGGCCCAAACTTGATGATTGGCACAGAAGTAGGCTACAGTCTGTTTATACATCCAGTTAGGTTACAGTTCACGATGTACTGAGAAACGTTTAGGCCGAGCTCAAAATAAGTAAGCCTGCAGCTTTAGGCTAAACTTGATTTTACACTTCTGGTTATAAATTTGGATGTCTTCTCTTGATGTTGATATGTGGTATTTTCATTATCATTATTGTCCAAGGGTTCTGTTAATTGCAGTTTTGGTTTCTTGTTTGATCCATGGATTATTTTGAAGAGTGTTTTTAAATCGAGTACTTGGATGATTTATTATTTATTTATGTATTTTTTGAGACAGAGTTTTGCTCTTGCTGCCCAGGCTGGAGTGCAGTGGTGTGATCTCGGCTCACTGCAACCTCTGCCTTCTGGGTTCAAGTGATTCTCCTGCCTCAGCCTCCTGAGTAGCTGGGATTACAGGTGCCCACCACCATGCCTGGCTAATTTTTTGTATTTTCAGTAAAGACGGGGTTTCCCCATGTTGGCCAGGCTGGTTTTGAACTCCTGACCTCAGGTAATCTGCCTGCCTCGGTCTCCCAAAGGACTGGGATCACAGGTGTGAGCCACCACACCCAGCCCAATATTTGTTTCTACATTTTTTCAGTTTCTAATTTTATTGTACTGTGGTGTGCAATGTAGTCATGAAATTTCTGGGCTTGAAATTTATTTAAGATTTTTAGTGGTTTAATATATAATCAATTTTTAAAAACTATTCAATAGACACTGAAAAAGATGGTGTTTTTCTTTGTTTTTGTTGTTTTCTCAATATTTACAAAGTGGATCCCAGCAATTACTTTTTTCTGACATTCTACATGTTTTGTTTGTTTACTTGATCTATTAAGAACTGACAAAGTCTCCATAGCAATTGTGTTTTGATCCTTTTCATTTTATTCAGAAACTAAAGGTTTGTGACAAACACACGCTCATTGTAGATCTTGATTTTTACTACTTATCCTTTATTTTTAATAGTTTAGGACTTTAATTCTTTTTGCGTACTCTACCTTTTTCTTTTTAAACCTAAAGAGTCATTTTGTTTTGAATGTGCCTCTTGTGGACAATATATGGTTAAATTGAATATGAAGATCTTTGTCATTTCATAGAAAAATATAACTTACTTAGATTTACTGTCACAACCTTGGCACAAAACTTCTGAAACCTTTGAAATTTCCTGAGTGGTAGAAGCATCTTTTGTTATTCATTATGCACCCCTTTCTGCAATCTGTGTTTGTGCTAACGAGGTGTCTCTTGGCAGGGTGGCCTAGATCATTTTAAGATGGGAGCTGATTCTGATCAAGCTCAGACCTTTGACCTCCACTTCCTCCTCCTCTGGGAAAGGGAGAGGGGCTGAGGATTGAATTCAGTCACCAATGGCCAGCAATTCCATCAATCATGCCTATATAATAAAATCTCCATAAAAACCCTTAACCAATGAGGTTCTGAGTTGGGGAACACATTCACGTACTGCGAGAATGGTGGGCCCTAACTCCATGGGGACAGAAGCCCTGTGCTTGGGACCCTCCCAGACCTCACCCTCTGGGCTTGTTCCTTTGGCTCTTCATCTGTATCTTTTATAATAAATCAGTAAATGTAAGCAAAGCAGCTCCTGAGTTCTATGACTCACCCTAGCAAATTGTTGAGCCCTGGCAACGGATGGGGTGTGGGAAGACTGACTTTGTAGCAAAGTCAGATGCAAGTGTGGGTAGCCTGGGAATCTGATACTTGTGACTGGCATCTGAGGCGAGGGCAGTCCTATGGGACTGTGCCCTTAAGGAGTCTTCCTGCCACTGAGTCTCAGAGTGGAACGGAATTCTGGGATAATATTCAGTTGGTGTGGGAGAATTGGGGAATAGGTTGGTGTAGGAAAAAAACACACACTTGGCAAAGATGAAAATCTGTTTTTAGTATATGTGTTTGGTAATATTTTAAAAAATATATTTGCTATTTAGACGGTAGGGATTGGACCAGACCAGTTCAGAGATGATTCATGTTGCTCGGGAACAAGGCCCTGTATGGCTGCTGCTCTTTGTTTGCGGTAGCTTCTCATGCCGGGCCCTTCTGCCTGTTTCTCATTAAGGCTGCTGTGCTGCAGAGCCTGTTCAGACCACCCCATGTGTCCAGCCGCTGTGTCTGTCCAGCCCTTGTCTCTTAGAGTCTCACTGTGTGGCCCAGATTGGTCTTGAACTCCTGGGATCAAGGGATCCTCCTGCCTCGGGCTCCCAAATTTCTGGGATTACAGGCATGAACCACCGTGCCTGGTGTATTCCTACAGTCTTGTAAATAAACTAGTGCATAGAAATCAAGCCTCATACTGCACTGAAAGGACACTTATAATTTTCTTTTGCCTAATTCCAAGTCTCAGCTCATTTTAGTGACACAGTTTTGCTGTTTTCACTCATTATGAATTATTCTCTCTGGGGTAAATGGAGGTACCAGATCTGGCCTGAGACCTTTTGTTGCCATGTTTTACACAGTCAATCAAGAAGAAAAAGCCTGGCTGTGTGTCAGCTCTTCTGAAATTTTCACGGGTACTTTTAACACTACGTTTAGTTTGCCTCATATGAAGTCTTTAGATGTTGTAGCTTCTATTGCTGCATAGCAATCACTGCAGTGATTGGCAGTAGAGCCTTTAATAAGGAAGCAGACCATGTGTGTGGTCTTAAGGGCCTGTTAGGAAAAGGAAGCTGGGAGGTTTCTTCTGGTTTAGGGCCACTGTTGGACAGAGAGTGAATGAGCAGGGCTAGAGAAGGAAAGAAAGCAAGCTCAGTTCCTGATGGCTCCTGAGGCTCAATAGCTATAAATCCTGGGCACGGTCACGACAGAGTTAAATTTCCTGTTCCAAAGAGGCAACCAAATGGTAGAAGTTCAAGCACCATGGCAAACTATTGGGTAAACATTTTGGAGCAGGTGGTAGGGATTAAAGGAATAGCCACAGCATGGAGTGTACAGGTGCCCCCTGGGGCACTGTGCAGGGGCCTGGTGCTCGGAACTCATTGGACATTTACAGAGAAAGAAGCAATTACTTCCTTCTGTTCTGGTGCAGGGGCCTGTGCTGTCTCTGAGGCCAACTGAATTCACCCTCTTGGTTTTGTTATACCTGTCAGTCCAGAATTAAGGGTGTGCCCAGGGATGTTCCTCAGTCAGCATCATAGAAATTCAGAGCAGAGGGAGCAGATGAGTGCCACGGGTACTGTGAAGGAGTCAGTATGTGACACCACTTTCCCTAAATGTATAGGACTTGCTTCTAGTCTGTTCTATTCAGCAAGGGGTTAGAGACTCAAAGAGCACTGTCTGATAGAAATACAATGTGAGCCCATATAGAATTTTAAAGTTTCTAGTAGCCACACTAAAAAAAGGTCAAATTTAATTTTAATAATATATTTTATTTAATTTGATGTGGTAAAAATGTCATTTCAGCATATAATTAAGATTACTGAGCTATTTTACATTCCTTATTTTGTACTCATTATTTGAATTTTGGTGTATATTTTACATGTCCAGCATGCCTCAATTCAGAAAAGCCACACCCGTGTTGCATGGTCACACGTGGCATGTGGCTGCCATACTGGACAGTGCAGCTCTAAGAGATCCAAGGGTGTAATAGTGAGCATTTATTGAACAATTACTATTACATGTATTGAATCATTAAATAACCACCAGTAATACTCCAAGGAGCTGCTATTTACTGAAGAATACAGGTGTATTCCTTGGTTTGTGGCCCTTTCCTCTGTCTTTAGGAAGCTAATAGCATAGCGTCTTCTGTCCCCAACGCTGCTTCCCTCTCTGCTTCTGTCATCGTGGGGCTGCATCCTGCTTTTCTCTTAGGACTCTTGTGATTACATCAAGCCTGCTCTGATAATCCAGGATAATCTCCCAATCTCAAGATCCTTTATTTAATCACATCTACAAAGTCTCTTTTGCCATATAACAAAACAGGGACAGGTTCCAGGGATTAGAATGTGGACATCTTTGCGGGGGACATTATTCAGTCTGTACAGAGGGTAACTTTATTTTCACAAGCATGTAAGGAAAACTCTGAGCTAAGACTGCAGTTTCTCTACTTCCTCCTTACATCATCTGAGTAACTCGGCTCATGCTGCCCCAGAAGAGACCACCGCCTCTGCTCTGTCATATCTGCAGCCCTGGCTGCTGCAGGGAGAGGCACTGCCTTTCTTCTCTGGGCATCTTTCGTTCTTCTCCTGCCCTGGTCCCTTGCTGCCATGCAGTACTCTGCTGGGTCTCTTTCCCTGAGGGAGCTGAAGATCTGCAAAGAGATCTTCCTGTCTTTTGCTTTACATTTTGAAGGGAGGGAGGAGATGGGTTGGAACAGGTGGATCAGATAGGATTGTGTAGGACAATCCTCAAACTGCACTGCAGCTCCAGGACGACCCTGCCAGGCTTAGTGTCCCAGAACAGAGCTCGCTTCTTAGCGAAGCTCCACATCGGGGGAAGCACCCTTGTCCTCTCAGAAGGGACTTTAGAGATCACCTATCCCCTCCACTCCATCCCTGTCCTGCCACGAGGATTAATTGCTCTCTAAGTGTCCTGGCCAATGTTGACCTTCAACCTAAGCTTGATCTCTCAAGCAAGTCATTTCCTTCCTAACAACAGCATTTCAAGTGAATTCATGAAAGCCTTTTAGTTGCACGTAGTAGAAACTAACTTAAATTAACTCAAGCAAAAAAGAAAAAAATCCAAGGAGTGGTCAGAAATCTACTTCTTGGGGGAATTTGATCTCTTACTTTTCTTGGCAACTTGAAGACCCTTTTCCTAGGAAAGGGGGACCTTCCCTTTCCCCCCTCTGACTTCCAGCACATAATCAGTGATTGTGACTCCAGTTCAGGGCCACTCCATAACCCACCTATCATACGTGCTGCACCCCACCCAACAGATGAGGAGGCACAGATGGGACCTCTGATGGGAACAGGAGGCAGAAGCTGGCCATGAGGATACGTTGATAAGAGAGGATCCTAACCAGCATGCTAATGAATGGCCAAGATACTGGGATATAAGCTAGAAACTCTAATGCCATCATGTTTCATGCACACACGTGTGTGTATGCATATGTACATGTATAGACATACTTAACAATGCATAAAGTACTATGCTAGTGTCGGAGACACCAAAATGACTTTACACCTACCCTAAAGTTGTCCCTAAAAGACAAAGAACTGTGGGACAATTTGGTAAATGCCATAAGAGATATCAGTAAGTGCTAAAAATAGCACAAAGGAAGGCATGATTTCCTCTGCTTGGGTGTGTCCAGGAAAGCTTTCCTGAGAAGGGAACATTTGTAGGGGATCTTAATAGGAATTCAAAGATCACTGGGCGAAGTGAGAGAGAGAGAGAGAGAGAGAGAGAGTGTGTGTGTGTGTGTGTGTGTGTGTGGCAGGAAGGGGTGATGGGAATGGAGAAAGATGTTCCAAAATAGAGGAGTCATATGGCCCCAGGGCTTGCTTTCAAGTGGCACTGGCGTGTAGATGAGTGTAGATAGTTCCAGGTGGCTGTCAGGCAGGCCTTGGGTAGAGGATCAGAGAGCGGGCAGTTGAGCAGAGGCTGGGACTGAAGAGACGAAAGCTTCTAATTTATCTGGTAAGCAACCAGACATCTTGGAATGAATGGAAGCAGAATGTGACTAGATCAGATTCGGTCTTTAGAAGGAGGAGGACTCTAACAGTGTGGAGGATAGATTGAAGGAAGGACAACTAGGGGTAGCCAGATCCGTGAAGAGAAGCAGAGGCCAAGACAAGATTAAACCTGCAGAAGCGTCACCGTGGGAAACACCGCGCCTGTGAATGATGAAGAGCGGGGAGCAGGAGTGGTCAGGAGAGACTTCAGACTGCAGAGCTGGTGGGACACCTGGGAAAGAAGAGCAGGCTGGGAAGAGGATCGGGTAGGATGATCCTCAAACTGCACTGCAGCTCCCGGACGTCCCTGCCAGGCTTAGTGTCCCAGAACAGAGCTCGCCTCTTGGCGAAGCCCCACATCAGTCACAGTGGCCTGTTTCTTGCCCTGTTTCTGGCACCCTCTGTGCTCAGTCGTTGGCCGGGAGCAGGCTGGGATGGTGTGAACACCCAATGTATCCAAAATACAGCAGCAGGAGGCTGGAGGCTTCTTGCACCAGGTTCTTTTGAAGGGGGAGACCTGAGCACACTCCCTGCCAGCACAGAGATGCCTGCAGCAGCCCAGTCTGCTCTAAGGCAGTCACGGGAGAATGGAAAGCAGATGGGAAAGAGGAGCTTGCCTTGTTTGCCGGCACCCCCTGGTCTGGGAAAGCTGTTTCCCTTCCGGCTTGTGAGGTTGCTGTCCTTGCTCCTTTCTTGGTTGGGGCTAGAGGTTGTCCCCTGCTCTTCTTGAGGACATCGCAGGCTTGACAGATGCAGGAGTCAGCTTAGGCTGCTGTAAAACATGGCACAGACTGGGTGGCTTAAACAACAGAAATTAATTTCCTCACAGATTTGGAGGCCGGAAGTCTAAAGTCAAAGGTCAGCAGGGTTGATTTCTTTCTTTTTTTTTTTAGACAGAGTTTCGCTCTTGTTTCCCAGGCTGGAGTGCAATGGCACGATCTCAGCTCACAGCAACCTCCACCTCCTGGGTTCAAGTGATTCTCATGCCTCAGCCTCCCGAGTAGCTGGGACTACAGGTGCCCACCAACACGCCTGGCTAATTTTTGTATTTTTAGTAGAGATGGGGTTTCTCCATGTTGGTCAGGCTGGTCTCGAACTCTTGAGCTCAGGTGATCCGCCCGCCCCAACCTCCCAAAAGTGCTGGGATTACGGACATGAGCCACTGCACCTGGCCAGCGTTGATTTCTTCTGAGGCCTCCCTCCTTGGCTTGTAGACAGCTGTCTTTTCCTTGTGTCTCCGTGCAGTCATCTCTCTATGTGCGTCTATGTCCTAGTTTCCTTTTCTTATAAGGACACCAATCAGAATGGATTAGGGCCCACCCTGATGGCCTTGTTTTAACTTGATTACCCCTTAAAATACCCTGTTTCCAAATACAATCACATTCTGGGATATGGGGTCAGGGCTTTGACATAGGAATTTTGGGGGCCACAGTTCAGCCCATCACAGAAGATAAGCCGTGAGTGGCCTCCACAGCCCTCTCATACATGGAGAGCCGTGTCCCTTGGTGTATGTGGGCTTCTCCTTCCTGTGAGTCCTGCTTCTGCCCTCTGACACAAAGAAAGTCAGCTGGGTCCAAGAGATGCTGACATGCAGAGAGTGATGGAAGAGAGCATGGAAAGTGTTAGAGAGTGAACAGTAGGCATTAAATAGGGCTGAGCTCTGACATGAGGTGAAATTAAAGCCACTTTATCCCTTGCAGTGAGGTTGGGTGCCATTCTACCACCAGCCACTTTCAGCCATGAGGTAAAGGGACCAGAGGGACAAGGCTGGTGGAGGGTGTCAGGGGATGTGGCAGAGGGGAAGAGGCTGGAAAGAGGGACCTCAGGAGGGTGGACACTGAGCCAGATGGGAAGGCCAGTCCTCCTGCCACGAGCAGGTCCAAGGACACAGCTCACCGTGGGGAGGTGCCTGCAGCCCAGAAACCCCTCCTGGGAGTGTATTCAGAATCCTTGTTCTGTCGGGTGGATAGGAGTGAACCCTCCACAGTAGGAGAAAAGGAAAAGGAGGGAAGACACACTTTGCTGATTGGCCTTAAACTTCCTTTGCCTTGGTTTTGCTCGGAGCATCCCAATCTTCTCCCCCACCCCAATTTCCCTCTAACTCCCCACTTTGATTCTGTGCTCCATCCAGACCTGATCATACAGTTTCCTAAAACAGCCCTGATTTCCAGTCTCTGAGCCAGTTTATTGATTATGGCTGCCTCCAAACGCCTTCTCAATGCTACTGGTGAGACCTCCACCAGGATGGGCTGTCTCCCTTCTTTGAACCCTCACAGCAACCTGACACTTGGCTTTGTGTCTCCATACATGTTTTGTCCTGTGTGGTTAGAGTGTCTGGGGACAAAACTGTTTTATGCAACTCCGTGTCCTCAGTTTTATTTACCACAGTGCCTTACATATGGTAGAATTAAATTCGTCTTTGTTGGGTTGAATTAAAGTTAAAAAAAAAAAGATTGCCTGATGTTATTTTTTCTAGGTCATTCATAGTAAAGAGTCCCATGAAGATCTCTTCCAGTCAAGAAAATATTTTTTGTCTACTATACTTCGACTTTTAACTATTGCCTTTTGAAGCTCAGATTGATTTAAAGCACTTGGCTTTAAATGCTAAAGCGTGCACATTTGCCAACTTGAACTCAGTTTCATCTAAGCCGCTTACCCAAGGAGATTTACACTTTTTCTGAACATTTATAAACGTCTTAGACCCGTTTCTAAACAGAGCTATGATATGACTTTTCTTATTTTCCTAGCTGTACTTGCATATTCAAAGAAGAACTTGGGGAACATAGTGGCAACCAAAAAGACATCAGTGGAATTTCATGTGCGTTGGGGTGGTGTCCTAGGGAGAGGTACCTGAGAAGGGCTTTTCCTAAACGCCTCAGACCATATCACCTAGGCAGCCCTCTGCTCCTCCTGCCTTGTGACCATAATTACAACTTTCCCTTACCCACACCAATTTTGCAACCTTTTCTGCTCATACTAAGTGATCAAGACATTCAGAAAACTGAACATCACCAAACAGAAGTTAAAATGAAACAATGCCGACCGCATTGATGAGACACATTTGATAACATACCAGGCTAATTTAGTGCCTCATAAAGAATAAGGATAAATGGATCCCTATGCCCTCAAACTGAAAACAATCTTTATTTTTATATAGTCAAATTAAGTATTTCTGGGGCCAGCATGGGGGGAAGATGGTATGGAATGGGAGAATCCCTCCTTCCTGCAAGAGGAGAAAGTCAGGGACTGCTCTGTCCATATCTTTACAAGGAAATTCTCCCTTCATTTCTAGTAACCAAACTCAGAGCCACTGATGTTGGGCTGGAACAAGGATTTCCTGGTGGGGAGGGCTGCTGGACCGCATAGACTCAAGGTTCCATTTTTGAGGTTCACCTTCCCTTGGGGTCTCTCCTTGGTTACCACCACTGATGTCTACTATGCTGGACTTTGGGGAACATTGCTTCCCCTCCAACACATCTTGGTACCTTCGGACAAGTTTTTATTAAAGACTAGGGAAAACAAAAGGGAAACTTAAATAAGAAAGGAGTGCCAGGAATCTGCCTTATAAGACACGGTTTATACATCCTCATCTGTCTCCCTTCTTAGCTGCTGGCCTGCCTGGATGCCATTCTTAGCATCTGTGAGCCAGGTGGCTACACTTGTCCATCTACCTACCTTAAAGTAGAGCCAGGTTCTAGAGAGATTAGGAAATCTTCCCATGTGCCTGAGACCTGCCTCATCAGATCTGGAGCCCTGTCTAAAGAGCCACCTTCTTCCTAACAATTAACACTAAAGTCAAGGTCCCCTTTATTAAATTCCCCGCCTCCACCCACCTCTCTCACCCCTGAGTCTTGTCCTGCCTGCTTCTTCTTGGAGGATGAGATGGTTGTCACTGAGGTCTCATCTGGTCTTTTTGTCTTGCTCCTCCTGAAGTGGGGAGGGGTATGACATGGGCTCACTCTGTGGAGACCCTAAAGCCAGGATGGCCAGGATTGCAGTGCAGAAAGGTTCCTATGCAACTTAGTAGGAACTATGACCTGGTGAGTGGGGGCAGTGGCGGGGGCTGGCACTTCTCAAATCTGTGTAGGGAGAGGGAGGGAGGAAGCCCAGAGATCCTCCTGTATGTACCTGTATGCACTTCTATCCACTCTTTCTGTCAGGAGGTCCTTATTATCTCATCTCACCTCCTCCCTTTTCTCCATGACAGGCCCCTGTGATGGAAAGGTTGGCGAGCCTTTGATCTCACGTTCCTGCATGTCTCCATGAGTATGCCTGTGTTCATGTCCCATTCTGACCACTCAAGCTGTTTGGAAATTATCTGTCTGAGGGAACAGCTGTCTGGCTGAGGCTCCATCTTACTGAGCCCTGGCTTTTGTGCCTGTCTGCACAGGGCTGTGGTCTGCATCTAGGTGAGAAAGTCTCAGGGTCCTTTCCCTCCCGGATCCTGGTGGCAAACATCTACACCTAGGCACATTCTGCTTTTCTCTGGTCATTTTCTTCTATTTACACCAGGCTTCTCTACCAACTGAGGTCCTAGCCCTTCCAGCAATAGCTGAAGGGTCCTGTCACTGGCCCTATAGGGAGCTAATCCTGCAGGGGCATGACTCATCTTTTCTATAACTAGGGAGATGGCATGGGAGGAGGGTAGAAAAGAGACAAGAACCAACTTCTAGCAGAAAACTCTTCTTTTTCTCCC
>NW_022437059.1:3532448-3627929 GCF_009761245.1 Sapajus apella | reverse complement strand
TTCTTTTTTTTTTTTTTTTTTTTTTTTTTTTGAGACGGAGTTTCACTCATGTTACCCAGGCTGGAGTGCAATGGCGCGATCTCGGCTCACTGCAACCTCCGCCTCCTGGGTTCAAGCAATTCTCCTGCCCCAGCCTCCTGAGTAGCTGGGATTACAGGCATGCACCACCATGCCCAGCTAATTTTTTGTATTTTTAATAGAGACGGGGTTTCACCGTGTTGACCAGGATGGTCTCGATCTCTTGACCTCGTGATCCACCCGCCTTGGCCTCCCAAAGTGCTGGGATTACAGGCTTGAGCCACCGCGCCTGGCCCTAGCAATTCTTTCTTTAATCTTCTGCCTTCAACAAAAATGCAGGACTAGGGAAAGCAAAAAGGAAACTTAAAAAGAAAAGAGTGCTAGGAATCTGTCTTATAAGATGCAGTTTATGCTTCCTTATCTGCCTTTCTTAATTCCTGACCTGTAGGGATGTCGTCTTAGCATCTGTGACCCAGGTGGCTATGCTTATTCATTTACCTACCTTACGGTAGAGCCCAGATCTGGAGAGATTAGGAAATCTTTCCAGTCACATTGTTCATCTTTTCACCTACTCTTCTTCTAAGCTACAATCTCCTGTATTTTTTATTTTCCTTTTTTTTTTTTTTTAAAGAGAGATGGGGTCTCACTATGTTGCCCAGGCTGGACTCAAACTCCTGGGCTCAAGGAATCTGAGTAGTGAGGACTACAGGTGAACACTACTGTGCTGGGTTCTGGATTCTTGACACTGTCTTCTACTCTTCATCTCCTCCCAGCCATTCCCATTGTATACCGAGAAACTCAGTTCCTTAGAATCTTCGGTTGCAGGGAATGGACCCATTCTCAGGTAACGTCAAGAGAGGTTTATTGAAAGCTATATGGGGAAATAAAAAAGATTGGAATATTTTATTTAATCTAGCTTTTTGATTGAAACATATATGTGAGTATGGTAAAAACAGTAAATTTTTAAAAAAGAACAAAGAAGCACATACCTTAGTCCATGAGTTGGTTACCCAGCCTAAACATTTTAATGCCTATGCAATCATGTATAGATGTGTGGATATGTACGAGTGTTTCTTTTTATATACAAATGGAGGTGCACGTGCACTGTACACATGGTTTCACACGTTGCTTTTCATGTTTTTCACTAACACTTTATCTTGGGCTCATTCCACATAGGTATTTATGGATCAGCCTCGTTCTTTCTCATGGCTACATTATATTTCATTATGTGGCTGGACCCTAATTTATTTCACAAAATATTAATAAACATCTTAGTTGTTTTTATACTTGTGCTATTTTAAGCCATATATATTGTATAGATATTCTTTATATATAACAAGTAAAAGGGTAAAAATAACTTACACACACTACAATCTATACTCCTTCCTTGAGTTCTGGAGTGCTCCATCCGCACAGCTGGCTTCAAGCACCATCAAATATAAATGACTCCCAAGTCTCTATCTCCAGCCCAGAACGCACCCTGAAGTTACATAGACTCTGAACTGAGGGATATCTTCACCTGGCCATGCCAAGAACACCTCATCAGAAGACGGATTTTAACTCACATTTTAACTCACATTTTCCCACAGATCAGCGTCTTGTCCTCAATTTCCTATTATCCTCAATCCCTCCCTCTTCTTTGCCCCTCACATCCATCAGATCTTCAAGTCTGTATCATCAAGTCTTGTAGATCATACCTCCTTAGTGTCACTCGGGTCTGCGCCCTCCCTTCCACCTCACTGCCCTTGTTTCAGCCAACACCTCCCTCTCTTGCCCGGGCAATTGTAATAGGCTCACTGTCTTTTTCTTCCCCTGTTCTGATCATTCTTTACTTGGCAGCCACAGGTTCTCGAATGCAAGTTTGATTCTATCACTCCCAATCTCAAACCCCTCCTTTCCTTTCCCACTGCTCTGGTGTAGTTTGAATCCATCTGATTACGGTCTCTGCATGCTTACTTCTTAGCACACACTCTTCACAGCCTGCCTCTCCAGCCATGCCACGTTCTACCAGTTCCCAGGCTACTCCCGGCCCTGTCCTTGTTCCTGTGGCTACATCTTGAAACGGCCTCTCCCTACATCTCCCTTATACTGAATACTTGTCTTTCAAGATGAGCTCAAGGCGAACTCACCTCTTTGGGTGTCCTCCCCAGGTAGAACTAAGCAGTTCCTCTCTGTGCCCCCTCTGTCACACTTGTAATACTTTGTCTCTTTTCTTGCCTTCTACACTGTGAACCAGGGTACACCTGAGGGCCTGGCATGTAGAGGTTCTCAATAAATGATTGAGGAGGCTGGGCGCGGTGACTCCCGCCTGTAATCCCAGCACTTTGGGAGGCCGAGGTGGGTGGATCACGAGGTCAGGAGTTCAAAACCAGCCTGGCCAACATGGTGAAACCCCATCTCTCCTAAAAATACAAAAATTAGCTGGGCATGGTGGTGGGTGCCTGTAGGCCCAGCTACTCGGGAGGCTGAGCAGGAGAATTGTTTGAACCTGGGAGGCAGAGGTTGCAGTGAGCCGAGATTGCACCATTGCACTCCAGCCTGGGGGACAGGGCAAGACTGCATCTCAATAAATAAATAAATAAATGATTGGTGAATGAATAAGTCAATGAATGAATTAAATCCTGCTTCTCTGCCTTCCTTCGAATCTTTACCTTTGTTGAAGAGGTGAGAACTCTGACATATATCTGATTATTGAGACTCCCAGGGAGTTATCTATGTTACTGCTTGGGGAAGGAGTTTGAGCACACTTGGAAATCCAAGTGCTTTGTGGTTGTTGGTAATAGAGGAACCAGGTCTGAGCACTGGGCCTGTGCACAACTGGCCCTGTGAGCCTCATAAGTTCCAGGAGTGATGGAAGGTGCCTATGGTCCAGGAAGAGGCTGATTACACCTGTGTTTTTGCTCATAAAGGGAATGAGAAGGGAACTCTTCCACGAATCCCATTTCTGCCACCCTTTGTCATGATCCTCAGGCCTGACTCCTAGCCATGGCTTTTGGCTCTTGAGGCAATCTTACCTGTGGGCAATTCCACACCTGTGGAGAGACCCCGTGTCCTGCCCAATCAGGGCAGAGAAGTTAAGTTCAGGGTGAGAACAGATAGGACCAGACCTCTGTACGGCTGGGGTGAAAACTGGAGCCCCTGCTGGGGATGGGTATTGGCATGGGTCATTGATAGAGTCCAGACCTCCGGGAGCCTTTGAGGAGGAAGGTAGGAGTGAGCCGGATCAGGCTCCCTCAATCCCTGGATTCTCACACGTCTGGACCTGGAGCTGTCACTGGAGGTGACTATTGGGTTCAGCCTGGACTGGGGTAGCATGTGAAGCGTGAAGAAATTGGAATCTATGCAAGAGAAATAAGATAGCTACATAATTAGGAGGATTCCAGCTGGAACCAAACATGTCAATGGGGAGGAAAACCCAATATATGGTAGGATGGGGGGGAGACATAGGCAACTTCTCTCCTGCAGTGAGGCCATAGGGTATGTGTGAGGGGTGGGGGAGGGCAGAGCTAGAGGCACACACAGGACGGGAACAGAGAGGTGGAAGGAGCTGGAGTCCCGTATGCAGGTGGGCTTGGGACTCATGACTCTCCATGCTCTCTAGGCACCCTCCCCTCTGAGCAGTGTACATTTCCTTCTTCCCCTTTGCTGCTGGGGTGAGCCATGGTCTGTATGCCATTCTGCAGAGGGAGCTCTGTGGCCTTACAGGCAGGGTTGGTTTGTTTTTCTTTTGTTTTTGTATTTTTGCGGGGAGGAAATTACAGGCCTCTGAGTTCCCCAGAACTCCTCATAGTGCCAGGGGAGAAACAATAGCGGTTTGGTCTAGGTGTGGCCTGAAGATTCATGAAAGCAGCTCTAAGGCTCTGGGGCCTGGGTGTCAACTGTGGCCCTGACCCCGCATCCTTTCCAAATGGTCCTGCAAAGCTGCCAGGACTCCCACTTTCTACTGCATGTCCTAACCTTCCACGCCTGGGAATCTTACCCAATAACGTGAGGTGACAGAATGAGTGCAAGTCAGTCTCAATGTGTGTCAGCACTCTGCAGCTTCCTTGGTCTCAGAGGACTCTATGAGCTATCTCTCCTCACCTCACTCAGAGCTGGGTGGCACCCTTAACCCCCTTCTCCAGCCCAGGGTACCAGCTCGTAAAGGGGCTCAATGGCTGTGGGCACAGGGAGTCCCTGCTAGAATCCTTCACCCTGGATTTCTCCTCGAGGGACCTTGTTCTCCAGCAGTGTCATTGTCAGTGCAGGGCAGGATTCAGGAGTCTGGCCATACCGGACTGATTTGGTTTGATTGGTTGGTTTGTTCCTTCCTTCCTTCTTGTTGCCTTGTTCAAAAGGTGAATCTTACAAGTTCCCTAGCAAAGAATCAATCTTTCCCAGAGAGAGGTCTGGCCTTTGTCCTCTGCTATGGGGTGCCAATCTCTAGGCCCTGGGATGCCATACCTGATAAGAGCATCTTTGTTTGTCCAGGGGCCTTGGCCATCAGACAGTTCAACAGTGTGATTTATGATGGGGGATTTGGGCCAAGCACTGTCATTTCTACCTCCAGAGAGACTGGAGACCAAAGATATCAGCCTGACCTTTGGAAGGGCTGGTGACTGACAGTCAGCCACGTGGGCAGCGTGTGATTTAGTCCTAGTAAAAACTCTGAGGCTTGGCCGAGCTTTCCTGGTTGGAAATATTGTGTGTGTGTTGTCACACACTGATGCCAGGAGAGTACCCCATCCCAACTCCATGGGAGAGGACATACTTAGTACTTTCCTGGCTTCTGTGTGCTTCTTTCCCAGGCTGATTTTAATCTGTATCCTTTCCCTACAATAAGACATAACCATGAATATAACAGCTTTCATTGTATTCTGTGAATCCTTCTAGCAAATTATTAAAACTGAGGGTAGTTTTTGGAACTCCTTGAACTTGCAATAGGTGTCAGAAGTGAGGGTGGTTCTGTGTGGACTGCGTTCTCTCTAACTGTACGGTTGGCTAAACTCTCACACATGTCTTATAAAATGTACATGCTACTGCAAGGTAAAATACCAGTTAGGAAGATGAGGTCAGAAGAAAATAGGATAGGAAAATAATTGCAGCAAGGAACAAGCTCAGTATCCAAACGATGTTTTAGTGTTTGATCCATGGCTACAGGAGGGCTACAAATGCAGCTTTCTGCTTTCCAGCAGCAACTCCAAGAGGGCAATAAAGTCTACTGTAAAATCACAGGGCTGCTTAGAGAAATGGCCCTGCTGTTCCTACCACTGGGAGGCATTTTTTCTCAAGAAAACACTGTGCGATGATGAACAGCATCTTTGGCCTTATCTTTTCCATAGCCCCACTGAATATTCCTGCTTTATAACACTCTTTGACGCAAGCTATGGTCATTGATTGCAACAAAACATTTCAGGGGAGTAAGTCTGCACCATCCCCATATGAGGTGGCTTGGGTTTTATCTTTCTGATCATTGAGCTAAACCTAGGTTAGTATTCTCAATGGAGGCAGAAATCCCACCTTTGAGGACCTCTGCCAGAGTGAGCCATAATTACGTATAGAAGCATATGGCATGCTTTTTGTGGTTTTAAGGCTATAAAAAAAGGTGATAAACACTATTTGATTGATTGATGGATTGAGATAGAGTCTTGCTCTGTCACCCACACTGGAGTAAGGAGGTGTAATCATGGCTCACTGCAGTCTCCACTCCCCCTTCACCCCTGGGCTCAAGCCATCCTCCCACCTCAGCTGCCTGAGTAGCTGGGACTACAGAAGTGCACCAGTACACCACCATGCCTGACTGATTTTGTATTTTTGGTAGAGATGGTGTTTTGCCATATTGCCCAGGCAAGTCTTGAAGTCCTGGGCTCAAGTGATTTGCCTGCCTCAACCTCCCAAAGTGGTGGGATTTCAGGCATGAGCTACCATGCCCAGTCAATAAACATTATTTTTAAAGGATTTTGAGTAGGATGTGGGAGCGTTTCTTTGAGGGAAATATTCCTCTCCTCTGTCCAGGAAATATTTTCATAAGCCCAATATGTAACTAGGTGAAAGTCCAGCTATTCTAGTTGAAATGGAGATGAAAGCCCCGGAAGTACACCTGCCAATGCCGCCCCATTTTTTGCTCATTTGCAATCCCTGAGTAGAGGAGCTCCCTAGAATCCTTAAGGCTCCAAGGCATTGCCTTGGGGTTTACATGAAGTGCTGAGATGGGCTACTCCCTTCAACTTCTACAAGAACAGTTTATTTTATTTTTTTATCATATTGGGTTTCTTGTAATATTTATATTGAGGAAAGTTTGCATGGATTTTTTTTTTAAGTTCAGTAGCCACTGTTCTAGAGGAGGGACTTAGTTGCATAGCCTTTGGGTAATACTTCATCAGGAAGGCTTGGAAAGGTAAAGAGTTAGGGACTATACCCCATCCCCCTTCTCCATCCCCACAGGCAGCTAGCCACAGTCAGCAAAATTGGCTATCCCTAGTGCTAGAAATTGTCCATCATAGAAAACTACTCTCCACCTCTTCTTGCTCCATGCAGAGAGCAGTTTATGGGTTGTTCCTTAACCCTCCACTTCTCCTTCTGTTTCTCATTTCCTCCTAGTAGTTTGAGAGGGAATCCCCAAGCCCTCCCCTTCTCCTCCTCCTCCTCCTCCTCCTCCTCCTCTTCTTCTTCTTTTTGTTTTTATCTTTGTGATGGAGCCTTGCTCCATCACTCAGGCTGGAGTGCAGTGGTGAGATTTCAGCTCACTGCAACCTGTGCCTCCTGAGTTCAAGTGATTCTCCTGCCTCAGCCTCCTGAGTAGCTGGGATTACAGGTGCCTGCCACCACACCCAGCTGATTTTTTTTTTTTTTTTTTTGCTAGAGGTGGGGTTTCACCATGTTGGCCAGGCTGGTCTCAAACTCCTAACCTCAGGTGATCCACCCCATGTGGCCTCCCAAAGTATTGGGATTATAGGCATGAGCCACTATGCCCAGTCTTTCCCTACTTCTAAAACATTTCTGTAGATTAGAAGAAAATGTCTCCATTGTTGGTGCACTGCTACCATGCTTCCTCCCCTCAGATGAAGAAACCTCTCAGACAAAGGAAATCCTGCCTCACAGTCCAATGACTCAAACTCCAAGCCACCTCCAATGTTCCAAGGTCAGAATCCCAGACAGTCCCTCTCTCCCCTTCAAAGAAAGATTTGACCAAGAGAGCAGAGTGCCATGGGTGCCACAAAACCATTGTAACTGGCAAGATATTTGGGGAACTTGACAGGGAAGAGAGAAGATCTTGCATGTGATAATGGAAAATATTTAATGTTAAGGAGAGGAGTGAGTATCCCTGAGAAAAGAGAAAATGAGATTGCTTTCTGAGTCTCAAAGTGTTAAGCACATACTTGGCACATCAGAGATGAGGCATGCCTGCTATTCCTAAAGAATTACAAAAATGAGATGGGGTGTTGTGAACAGCTCTCAACAGAGTAAGTATGGGGGAATGTACCTCAACACAATAAAATCCGTATATGACAAGCACACAGCTAATATTATACTCAATAGAGAAAAGTTGAAAGCTTTTCTTCTAATATCAGAAACACAAGGATGTCCACTTTCACAACTCCTTTTCAACATAGTTCTCAAAGTCCTAGCCAGAGCAATTCTTCAAGAGAAAGCAATAAAAGGCATCTTAATAGGAAAGGGAGAAGAGAAATTGCCTTCCTTTGCTGATGACATGATCATATATACATACTAAAGGCTCAGTCGAAAACTCTCAGAACTGATAAATTCCATAAAGTTGCAGAATACAAAATTAACATACAAAAATTAGTAGCATTTCTGTATGCTAGTAACAAGCTATCCAAAAAGAAAATTAGGAACCATCCAATTTACAACAGCAACAAAAGATAAAATAGTTAGATGTAAATTTAACTAAGGAGGTGAAAGACTTATATACTGAAAACTATAAAACACTAATGAAAGAATGGATGAAAACACATATAAATGGAAAGATATTCCATGTTCATGGATTGGAAAAGTTAATACTGTTATAATGTCCATATTAACCCAAAGGAGTCTACAGATTCAATGCAATCCCTATTTAATTTTATTCTAATGTCATTTTTCACAGAAATAGAAAAACAAATCCCTAAATTCGTAGGGAACAACAAAAGACCACAAATGGCCAAAATAATTTTGAGCAAAAATAACAAAGCTAAAGGCATCACAGGACTTTAATTTAAGGTATATTATAAAGCAATTGTAATTAAAACAACATAGTACTGCCATAAAAACAGATCCATCAACCAAACCAATGCATTTATAGTTGATTGATCTTTGATAAAGGTGCCAAAAGCCTACAATGAGGAAAGGACAATCTATTCAATAAACAGTGCAGGAAAGCTGGTTATCCACATGCAGAAGAGTGAAATTAGTCCTTTATCTTCCAATATGCATAAAAATTAACTCAAAATGGAGGAAAGACTTTAAATGTAAGACTTGACACTGTAAAACTACTAGAATGAAGCCTGAGGGGAAATCCTCATTACATTGGTCTGGACAAGACTTTTTGGATTTGACTCTGACAGGCAACAAAAGCAAAATAAACAAATGGGATTGCATAAAACTAAAATGTTTATGCATAGCAAAACAAAAACAATGAAGTGAAGAGACCCACGGAATGGGAAAAGTATTTTCAAACTATTCATCTGATGAGGAGTTAATATCCAAAATATATGAGGAATCCAAACAACACATTAGCAAAAAAACAAGTAACCTGATTAAAAAATGGGCAAAGGACTTGAACAGACACTTCTCAAAAGAAGGCATTCAAATGACTAACAGGTTCATTAAAAAATGCTCAGCATCACTAATCACTAAGGAAATGCAAATTAAAAGGACAATGAGGTATCAACTCACACCTGTTAGAATGGCTATTATCAAAATGATGAAAGATAACATATATTGACAAAGACACAGAAAAAAGGGAACACTTGTACACTGTTAGTAGGAATGTAAATTAGTACAGCTGTTATAGAAAACAGTATGGAGGTTTCTCAAAAAACTAAAAATGTAACTTCCATATGATCCAACAATCCCATTTCTGGGAATATATCCAAAGGAATTAAAATAACTGTGTTGAACTCCCATGTTTACTGTAGCATTATGTACAATTGATAAGATGTGAAATCAATCTAAATGTCCATCAGTGGATAAATCGATAAAGAAAATGAGGTGTATACACACAATGGAATACTATTCAGCTTTTAAAAAGAATGTAATTCTGTCATTTTGGACAACACGAGTGAATCTAGAGGATACTATGCTAAGTGAAATAAGCCAGGCACAGAAAGATAAATAATGCATGATCTCATTTAGATGTGGAACATAAAAAAAGTTGAGGCTGGTCCGAGTGCAGTGGTGTTTACAACTAATTGATCACAACCAGTTACAGATTTCTTTGTCCCTTCTCCATTCCCACTGCTTCACTTGACTAGGCTTAAAAAAAAAAAAAAGTTGAATTTGTGGAAGAGTAATGGTTCCCAGAGGCAATGGGTAGGGGAGGAGTGAAGGAATGGGGAATTACTGATCCAAGGGTACAAAGTTTCAGCTGGACCAGAAGAATAAGTTGAGATCTGCTGCATAGCAGGATGACTGTAATCAATGATAATATGTTATATATTTCAAAATAACTAAGAGAGCAATTTCAAATGTATCACCACAAAAATATCAAGAAAGTGAAGTGATGGATATGTTAATTAGCTTGGTTTAATCACTCTGAATTATAGACATATATCAAAATGTCACATCATACTATATAAACATAATATAATTATAATTTGTCAATTAAGCATCATTTATATATTCTTGAAATATTTTAATGTGGGGGGTAAGGGAAGTGAATAGCCCTGGAAAAGGAAGTAATGATATTGCCTTCAGAGTTCCAAAGTATTAAGACAATATTTAGTGGATCAAAGATGAGGTATGCAAATTATTCCTAACGAAACAAATAATAAAATGAAGCTATGTACATTATTAGAAAAATGAGGTGGGTGTTGTGGACGCACTGCGAAAGGAGAGTCATGGAAGTACACACCCTGACAGTGCCCGTTCAAGTTCTGTCTAGGGACTCTGTCAGCCAGACTCAGCATCCAGGCAACCTCACCAAAAGGAGATGGACACCATAGATTGTCATCAGTGTGCTGAATCTTAGCTCATCTCCTTTTCCCTAGCACCATGTTCCCTAGGCAGCCTTCTGTTGACAGCTCCTCATACTGACTGTGTACAAGGAGGGAATATCAGAGCAATGGAGCTGCAACTGGCCTATTTGACCAGAACTCTAACCAAAGAAGGCTTCTTGCCCCCACCCCTTGGTGTTCCTTTATCCTGCCTTGCTTTTCCTCACGGTACTTTATCATCTGATGTTACAGATCTGTTTGCTGTGTATTGCTTATCCTCCCCCAACCTTGACCCTGATGATAATGTAAGCTTCAAGTTTTCCTGTTCACTGCTGCATCCCACACCTAGAAAGGTGCCTGGAATTTAATTGAAGCATGATAAATATTTGTAAGACGAATAGCTAATTTTATATGTCAGTTTGATGACATCTCTGATAAAACGAGGCAGTATTCCAGATTCTGATCAACTCTGGGACATTGATGAGTTAGAGTTTGAGCCTGTACTGTGAAAAGTACTGAATTAACTAAGAAAAATGGCATCATGTGCAGACCTGTCTGAGCAGCCCAAAGCTTTCCTCTGGCCACTCCCCTCTGTTTCCTTTGTGCTTTCTTTGTGTGCCTTCAGTCTCAAATACAAATTAATAACAACAAAGGAATAAAAATATAAATTAATGATGACATCAACAATAATAATCACATTGAAGGCTTTCTATATGCCAGGTAGTTACTTCTCAAATTTGTTTAATCAAGTAAAATTCTGCCAGCAAGACACCAGGAGACCCGAGTTTTGGCCCCACATTTGCTGTTAAACTGTGTGACCTTGAGGAAATCTCTCCACCAGTCCAAACCTCTGGTTTTTGTTTGCTTTTTAGTTTTTAATTAGTGAAATAAAGGGTTGGACAAGATCCGTAGATTCTAAACTTTTTTTCTTTTAGCAAGAGCACCCTATTTTCAAACAAGTCCTGCGTCAGAACTCCCTACGTGAAAAGATAAAAGCAGTCTGTCTGCGGTTGAAGCTCCCTGGCCTTGCACCTGCTTCCCTGCGGCAGTCCTTGAGACAGCTCCTCAGAAAGCCCAGGAGAACAGATTAAAAGCTCCCGGAGCCCCTCTCATGTTCTCCAAAGGCCAGACCAAGAATGAAGCAAAGAGTGTTATTTCATGGCTTTACTCAGGGGGAAAGAAACCCTTTGTGATGGGAGACAAAAGATATCACTGGCTGGGGAACTTCCTCTTTGCTCCAACAGAAGAGCAGGTGAAGTGTAGTGATTCCCAAACTTTAGCTTAGAGTAGAATCACCCAGGGACCTTGATAAAGAAGGTGGATTCACAGGCCACACTCCGCTTTCCCCCATGTGACTCTGTGGGTCCGAATCAGCGTTTTAACTGGCTCTCAGCTTGATTATGATGCAGGTGGTAAGAAATCTACATGTGGAGAGCAATAAGCATCAAGGAGTCACAGGACATGCAATCCAGAGGAACAGGAGCTGAAGCCATTTTAGGAAAGAAGGGCAGACACATTGTACTTAAGACGTAAGTTGAGGGAAGGGTCTGTGTGTGCCTGAACCAATCTGAGATATGTGAAGCCTGAGAGACAAGGAATGGGTTGCTCTTGCAGCATAGTTAAGGGGATCAGCCCCACGTGTTCCATCTCTGCATATGTAACAGGCTGATCTGATGAACAGGCGGCTGGCATGGAAACACCAAGCTGGGTTGTACTTCCCAACAGCAATGCTTGCTGTCTCTTCAGTCTATGGGCTGATTGGTGCTGCCAGCTAACATTCTTGAATAAACCTATTCATGTATCTTATGTTAGAGACTTCCTGTGTATTTTCTTCAATAATCACAGACCTTGGCCAATTAACAAGGGGCCCCAGGTCTTCCTGATGCTGAAGCCCGCAGTCTTTATGCTTAACCAACCTTCAGTAATAACCACCACTCACATTCACTGAGCCCTCACCACGTGCCAACTCCATGCCAAATGCTTTCTAGCCATTAGCTCATCTGATTTTCGCAACCACCCTATAAGGTGGGTATTGTGAGTATCCCATCCTATAGACAAACCCAAGCAGTTTGGTTCCAGAGGCATGCTCTTCCACACTGCCCACCCACTGTCTCCTTCCAAATCTTCAGGGCAATTTGCTGACTGAAAAAGGTAAGGGCAGCTTTGAACTCTTAAAGTTTAGCTGTTTCACGATGATTCCTTTAGTAAGATTTTGCTTTTGCTCTAGGGTAACCATAATGAATCCTCCAAAGTAGAGCACTTTTTGAGAGTGAAAGGGGGCATTATTAATAATTAGGCCAGGATAATAGGCTTAACTGATGACCTCCCTAAGAAACCTTAACACAGTTGCATTATCTGCTTCAAACTGCGTCCATTCTCTTCAAATGTCTGTCTTTTGTGTAAACCTTCAGTTTTAGCAAATAACTTTGATTCACTTCAGAGAAAACCGAAACCACCATGCAGGCCTTCCCTTAACTGCTTGTCACATACAAACCTATCTGCATCTCTGCTCACTTTTTTCTCATGATAGCAGAGGCCCATCTTGTAATCCAAGGTCAGTTTTCCTTTCCCTCGGCTGTGAATCTCAGCTCCCTCCTGTCTTCTGGGTATGTGTGGGATGAGATGGGTGGAAGAGAGGCCTTGCTCCATTATCATCACCTTTTCCCCCAATCTTCATCCCCTCTCCCTACTGGCTCTGCTCCTCAGCATTTAAATATGTTCAAATCTCTCCCATATTAAAATGAAATCATTGGCAATAAAACTATCCCTCTACCCCATGTTTCCCCTTTGCCTCCCGTCCTCTATTTCCCCTCGCCATCAACGGTAAACTTCCTGAGTGCATAACTTATAAACTCAGCAGGTCTATACGCCCCTGATGAGCTGCCTGCAGTTCATCTTTGTAGCCTCATCTCCATTCTTGTCCACCTCCAGCTCTCGGCCCCACCTGTGTGGGCTTCTCTGTGCTTTTGTGTGCCCCGCTCTCTCCTCCACCCCAGGGATCCTGCATAGGCAGGATCTCCCTCTGCGAGAACCACTCTTTTCTGTTTGACAATGACTCCTTTGGGTGCACTTCCACAATTTGCAGACTCTTACAGTTTTCTCCAGCCACCTTCATGGTTCAACTGATAATCACGCTTTTAATACTGACCCTTAAAAAAGAAAAAGAAAAAAAAGGAAAAAGAAACCATGTATCAGGCACACAGGCTGGCCCCAGAATAGAAAGATAGAAGACATGTGCAGACCTCAACATGCGTTGCCTTGGGAGGCAGGTGATTTATTTGGAACTTGCTTGTTAATGACTCCTCCAGGACCATGGCTCTGCTGTGTGCATCCCCAGCTTTCCAGATCCGAAGAGAGGCTGAGGAGAAAGTTTGAGCAAAGATTTGGCATTTTATTATCTCTCCTCCATTCTCTCCACTAGAGCAGGGCCAGCTTCTCACTGCACCCTGTTTCCCAAGGCTGTTACATCAGAATTGGGGTGGGGGGCTGATTTCTCATTGGCTTAATTGCTCCTAAAGATCCAGGAAGAAGAGAGAGAATATCTAAACATTACTGATGCAACTACTTTATTATATATAATAATGTCATAGTTTTGTCTCTCTCCAAGGCACACCCTTAGATAAAAGCTTGGGTGGAGGAAGTCTTTCTGGGAGATAATCCAAGAAGAAAGGATGAGGAAAATGAGCCAAGGAAAAGAAGAAAGCCAAAAAAAAAAAAAAAAAAGAGTGTGTTAATAGTTGATTACTGTTGTGGACAACTGGGGGGTGTAACCCCTCTGAGGAACCAGAGAGAACATGCCTCAGAATTGCTTAGGAAATAGGGCTGGGGTGCTGGAATATTTATCCACATTTACCCACCAACGTGGTTCTCCCTTAGCTCCACCCACCCCGCCTGCATACTTCCCAGTTGCTGGGCTGAGCAGCCTTGACTGTCATAGAGAAAGCCTGGAAACAGAAAAACAGACTGCCCAGATGTAAACTCCATGGGGGACTCCATCATAAAACTGGCCACACAGCAGTGTAGAAGTCAGGTGGGTAAACAGGCCATGCTACAGGGAATCCTAAGTGTCTGCTACAAGTAAGATGTTAGAATGGATCTCTTCCTGCCTAGGTTACGCTCCCCTAAGCTGACAGTGTGATGGGTATCAGGAAATCAAAGGCAACATGAGGGAGATCTTCCCTTGAGGAATGTGCAATGGGAGCCAAGGAGAACTGGTGTCACTGCCTTTGGAACCCCCTCATCTATAGATGGAGGGCTGAGAAAGGGAGGTCGGGAAAGAGGCTTCTTTGGAAAGAACTTTACTGTGAGTCCACACCTCTTCCCCAAGGTATGGTGATGTTGCCTCTGACCACAAGCCAAATAAAGGAGACTTCAAGGAGAAGGCTTAGGGAGCTTTGGAATGTGGCCCTG
The DNA here is from genome assembly GCF_009761245.1 of Sapajus apella. Classification (NCBI taxonomy): domain Eukaryota; kingdom Metazoa; phylum Chordata; class Mammalia; order Primates; family Cebidae; genus Sapajus; species Sapajus apella. The sequence goes on along the minus strand of NW_022437059.1, from coordinate 3,613,368 downwards.
CAGGTGAGAGTCAGAGGGGACAGGCACCTATGACAGGTCTAGGAGAGTTAAAACCCGTAATGGGCTCCCACGAAGGGGCCAAGAGTGTGGTGCCATGTTGTAGATCCTGGCATCTGTCAGGGCAAGGAGTGTTTATGATGGGTAGCTAAGGGCCACCCTTGAGACACAGCCTGCTTGGTTGTCCTGGGTGCTGTACAATAGGGACATTTGGACAGGCATCTATAGTAGGAGGAGGAGATGAGATGTGTGGCCAGATGACGAGGGGCTGAGGAAGCAGTTGCAAAGGACCACCCAGAATAGAGGTGCATCCACCCCCAGTCAAGAGTAAGAGAGAAGGAACCAGCAAAATGTAACCAGCAAAACTGCTCTTGACAGAAAATAGTTCATCTTGGCCATCTGTGAGGCCCGCAGAGTGCAGAGCCACTCAGCTAGGTGAGAAGAGTTGTAACACTTCCCCACACTCCCCATCCTCCTAGAGTAGGGAGACCTGAGTAGGGGGAGGTGAGTTGAGGGGGAGCATTGGTAAGGGGAGCAGATGGGGAAAGGCAAGCTGAGCAAAGCAGAGAGGAGAGAGTGCTCCCTCCTGCACTTACGGCCTCTAGCCTGGATGACCTAAGCCAGGATAAGGCAGATTCTTTGATAATAAGGTCAGTTTGAAATTTTTTATATTACATAGGACAGGAAGTATTCATTTCGAAACTGAGACTAGTACTCATTTCTGGACTGAGACCGAGGCCAGAGTTCTGGGGCAGGGAAGACTACCCCACCGAATAAGATTAAAAGGGCAGTAAGAGAAAAAAATTGAAGTTTTATTTGAATCACAATCCATGAACAAGAATGAAAATTACACCTGGAATCCCAGCATTTTGGGAAGTTGAGGTGCAAGGATCCCTTGAGGCCAGGATCAACATAGCCGGGTCCTGTCTCCACGAAAAATGTTTTTAAAACTTAGCTGGGCATGGCGGGGCTCACCTGTAGTCCCAGCTAATTGGAGGCTGAGATGGAAAGAAGACTGGAGCCGGGGGGTTTGAGGCTGCAGTGAACCGTGATTGCACCACTGCACTCCAGCATGGGTGACAGCAAGACCCTGTCTCTTAAAAAAACAAATAAATAAATAAACGAAAATTAGACTTGACAATTATGCTCTCAGAAATGACTTTCTCTGCACTGGACTCTGAGAGCTCAGTGGGGTGGAATTATTTTCCTCTTCTCAATAGGCGTAATGGACTGTTTATGCCTACTTATGGAGACAGGTTTAATAAATCTGAACAGTTACCTCTGGCTGTCAGCATCTCACTATAGCAGCCTTGGTTCCCCCTTCAAGAGTAAACACATTTTTGGCTGCAAGAAGTGCAGTTAACCAATAGGCTCTAGCTTCAGCACCTTTGGGATCTACGCTCCCGTGCACAGCGTGGGTCCTGGCACCGGGACGTTCTTGCACAGCGAGAGTCCCAGTGCCTGGACATGCCTGCCCACCACGGGCCTCCTCTAATGGGCAGTCGGTGCCAGAGCTCCCTGCTAAGTCAGCTGAGACTCTGAGACCTGCATCAAAGTCTGAGGCTCTTCTGGCTCCACCTGCTTCCCTCTCTGTTTATCTTTTCCAGGCCTTTCCCCACATTAAACCTCTTGCCCTGAACTTCAGCTTCTGCTTCTCAGAGAACCTAGCTGATATACTCATCTTTTAAGCTCCAAGCATGATGCACATGACCCTCTTTTCTTTCCTTGCTTTTATTTTTTATTTCTATTTTTTTAATTTACAAAAATTTATACATATTTATGGTGTACAACATGTTGTTTTAAAATATGAATACAGGCCGGGCGCTATGGCTCATTCTAGTACTTTGGGAGGGTGAGGTGGGTGGATCACCTGAGGTCAGGAGTTCAAGACCAGCCTGACCAACATGGAGAAACCTTGTCTCTACAAAAAAATTAGCCAGGCATGGTGGCATATGCCTGTAATCTCAGCTACTTGGGAGGATGAGGCAGGAGAATTACTTAAACCCAGGAGGCAGAGGTTGCGGTGAGCTGAGATCGAGCCTAGACAACAAGAGTGAAACTCTGTCTCAAAAAAAAAAAAAAAAATGAATATGTTGTGAAATGGCTAAATTGAGCTACATAACGTAAGTGTTGTCTTACACATCTATCTATTTTTGTGGTGAGAATACTGAAGATCTACTGTCTTAGCAATTTTTAATACATTGCTATTAACTATAGTCACCGTATTGTATAATAAATCTCTTGAACTTATTCCTTCTATCTAACTGACTTTTGAAATGTTTTCATCAACATTTCTCCAATCCCCGTCCCTCCCACAGCTTCTGGTAACCACCATTCTCCTCTCTACTCGTAGTTCAACATTTTTAGATTCCACATGGAAGTGAACTTACCTGGGATTTGTCTTGTGTCTGGCTTCTTTCACTAAACATAGCGTCCTCCAGGTTCATCCGTGTTGTTATAAATGATAGCATTGCCTTCTTTTTGTTATTGATTTGTTTTGCTTTTGTTTGTTTTGTTTTGCTCCCCCTCAACCCACCACCCCCCTCTCAGGTTTTCACACTCCAGAAGGATGGGGAGGGTGGGTGTTAAAACTCTTCTTATCTAGCTGAGCGCCTTTGCATTCTGTGGGTCTGGCAGATGGCTAGGATGAACTGTTTTCTGTTAAGGGCAGTTTTGCTGGATAAGTTTCCACTGGTTCCCTCTCTCTTACCCCTGCCTGGGGGTGGATGCATCTCTATTCTAGGTGGTCTCTGCTGGAGTACAGTGGCATGATCATAGCTCACTACACCCTCGAACTCCCGGGCTCAAGAATCTCCCACCTCAGCCTCACAAACAGCAAGGACTATAGGGATGCATCACCATGCCCTGATAGTGTTTTTTAATTTTTTTAAAATGCTTTTTAATAATTTTTTTTTTGTAGGCGTTGGGTCTTTTGATCTTTCCATGTTTCCTAGGCTGGTCTAAAATTCTCGGCCTCAAGGGATCTTCCTGCCTTGGCCTCCCAATGCACTGGGATTATAGGCAGAAGCCCTCTTGCCCAGGCTCCTTCTTTGTTTAAGGGTGGATAGCATTTCATTGTGTATATATCTACAATTTCTTCACACATTCATCCATTGTTAGACACTTAGGTTGATTGCATATGTTGGCTAAAGTAAATAGTGCTGCAATGAGCGTGGAGTGGATACCTCAACATACTGATTTCATTTCTTTTGGATATATACTCAATAGTGGGACTGCTGGATCTGATTTTATTTGTTAAATGGATTTATTACATAAAAAATTTTTATACCCAGACTGAAATCTGATTTACCTTTAAGAAAAAATTCTAATCCCTCAGGTTTTATACTCATAAATTGAATTTTAAGAACTTTAACACTCACTTCATTATCTTCTTCACTAAGCAGATTCTATCAATGTTTGAAGGATTGAGGTCTCATCTTAAATATCTCTCCTCGATAGCTTTTCCCCAACCCTCCTGACTCCAACTTTGCCAGATCTCCTTTCTGTAGGCTGCTTCAACTATTCCTTTGGTAAGATTCATCAAACTTGTAGTTACTTGTCCAATGTCAGTTGTTAGCATGTGAGCTCCATGAAGTCATGATCTAAAATTCTTGGTCACTGTTAATTCCCCAGCACTTAAGACAGTGTTTGGGCCATAGGAGCCACTCAATAAATGAACATTTAATGGATTTCTGAATTTGCTAACCTAAAATTGCAAAATGTTGGCACAAGACCAAAACTGAATACATCTTCCTCTATTGTTCCCTTGGTCTTGGGGCACCATTCTTACTTCCTCATCACAGCACAGACTCCTAGAATTGATTATTAGAAGGAACTTAAAGATTATCCAGTCTGAGAATCCATCTGATGCCAGAGATGTTGCAGATCATCCAAGGAAGTAATTGTCCATCTTAGTTTGAATACTAGGGACAGAAACTACTCTCTAGGGCAACTCATTGCATCCAGAACAGCTTTGACTGTCAGGAAGCTGTTTAATAACCCTGATCCTCTGCAGTCTCTTCCTGAATCTGATTTCATATGGGTTTGATCAACATTGTATTCTCACAAAATGATTTAAAGGCTTTTCATAATATGAACAACATAGTTCAACTCTCTGGTTCAAACTGCTTTTTTTTTTCTTTTCTTTTCTTTCTTTTTTCTTTTTTTTTACATGGAGTCTCACTCTCTCCTAGGCTGGAGTGCAGCGGCACAATCTCGGCTCACTGCAGCCTCCACCTACTGGGTTCAAGTGATTCTCTTGCCTCAGCCTCCTGAGTAGCTGGGATTATAGGCGCACACCACTGTACGCAGTTAATATGTGTATTAGTAGAGATGGGGTTTCACCACGTTGGCCAGGCTGGTCTCAAACTCCTGACCTCAGGTGATCTGCCTGCCTCAGCCTCCCAAAGTGCTGGGATTACAGGTATAAGCCACTGCACCTGACCAAACTGCTTTCTTAAAGAGGATCAAATCAAAATTTTTCCCCTGTGAATAGCCTCTCAGGTGGGAACATAACTAGCTTTAAATAAAAAGGCTTCATCATTCATCCATTGTAAAACTATCAGTTGAGTGCAGACACGTGTAATACGGGGGCTGGCAGAGCAACAGTGGGACATACAGAGGAAATGAAACGTGGAGTCTGTCTGGGGAGATTCAGAGATACAGATGTTTATAAGACCACATCATCATAGGAACTACCCAGAGAGAGCTAGGGCAGACTATCCTGGGAGTCAAATAAAAGGATAAGGAATATTGTAAGAGATTGGGGCACGCAGTATGTGTGGGGACCTGGGGATTCAGCGGATAGGAAGTCTTGAAAGACTTCATTTAAGAAGTGGGATTTAGGCTGAGTTTGGTGGATTGCATCATGAGTCGGTGAGTAAACTGTCTTGACAATCAGGACCTGAGAGAGAACTAAGAGAGCCACAGTAGACAGGGTGGGGCTTAGTGAGGACAGGGGAAGTCAGAGGACTGTAGTCAGGGGAAAATCATTTCCCTTTCCTCAGGACTGTCAGTCAGGCTCTGTCTCTAGGAGCCTCCTAACCCAGTCTTCTGTGCAGTCCTGGGGACCGACCGACTGAGTCACACCTCTGGAACTGGGGGCTGCTGACATGTATGCCTTTCCTTGGCTGCTTCTTCTCCTGCTGCTCCAGGAGGGTGAGTGAGGCTGCCAGCTCCTGCACAGGAATGTCCCCTTCCACCTCTGTTCTCCTGCCTCTCTGGGCCAGGGCCAGCAAGACCCTTCCTTAGGGTTTGAATGTGTCAGCTCTTCTGGAGTTACAAGGAATAGGATGTGTGGCTTCAGGCCAGGACCTAGAGACACCTGGGGATATGAAAGGAAGCGCAATCCCAAGACGGCAAAGGAGAAGGTAAAACTTGGAAGGTGAAGGGACAGACAGAAGCAAACTCCTGGTAGGTGCTCAACTCAGGCATGGGGAACTCTAAAGCCAGAAGCAGCAGCTGGAGAACAGGATTTAGTGTGAGAGCCATAGAAGCTGCCCAGCTGAGATTATGCTACAGCTCCGCTGCCAGGTTCAGCAGCCCAGAGACACCAGCTGGACTGTTTGCTTCTCTTTTCTTCCTGTATCTGCAGCCAAAGGAGACTCTGGAGATGATGTGGATCCCGAGGAAGTGGTTGCGGTCCTTCAGGAGTCCATCAGCCTCCCCCTGGAAATACCGCCTGATGAAGAGGTTGAGAACATCATCTGGTCCTCCCACAAAACCCTTGCAACTGTGGTGCCAGGGAAAGAGGGACATCCAGCTACCATCATGGTGACCAACCCACAGTACTGGGGCCGAGTGAGCCTCCTGGACCCCAGCTATTCCCTGCATATCAGCAATCTGAGCTGGGAGGACTCGGGGCTTTACCAGGCTCAAGTCAACCTGAGATCATCCCAGATCTCTATCATGCAGCAGTACGATCTCCTTGTCTACCGTGAGTTTAGGCTGGGAACCATAAAGCTGCTTTTTTGGAGCTCTTTTGAGCTTCTCACACCATGAAGTAGGGGTCTCAGGACTTGGGATTATAGTTTGAGGGGCTGGAATTGGAGGCAGACTGTCTCCAATCTAGATGCTGGGATTGAGTGTGCCCAGTCCACCTGTTGTATCTGAGCTGCAGCAACTGGTGAAGTGAGCTGGGGCAAGGAGGCTGTTCCCATGGAGGTGTTCGATGCAGTGTCAGGGATCAGGGGCTTCATGTATGGACCCTGTAGAGGGCTTTTCTCTTCCAATGAAATTGCGTCCTGGGGATAAACACCACCTGCATTCCTGAGCCTTGTATTTTCCTGTGTGATGAGGGCTACTAATGAGTATCTTCTCTTTACTTGAACCCAAATTTCTTCTTAGTGCCTGTCACATTGCATCTACCTTGAAGCTTGCAGAGACACTGATTAAAATGTAAATGCCCCTGAGAGGGGTGATAATATTTGATGGGATCAAGGAGACAGAATGGGGATGGGAGGAAGATAGAGTACAAAAGTAAGAGAGAGAAGATATTAAGGGGAAGCGGAAGATGCCAAAGGCAGCCCTGTCTACCTCGACAGTTGCCTTGGGGACCTTGGAGCCACAGCTTTTGTAGTGGATGGGTTTGTTTGTTTTTGCTTATTTGTTGTTTAGGCGAAGGGGCTGTCAAGGGGTAGCATCAGTACCCCGGGTTTGAGGAGTTTAGGAAAACAGACCCAACCCCTGATTGTTGAGAGGGCCTTTGTGTTTTTCTTCATCTAGGACGGCTGTCAAAGCCCCACATCACTGTGAACTTTGAGATCTCTGGGGAAGGTGCCTGCAATATGTCCCTGATGTGCTCTGTGGAGAAGGCAGGCATGGACGTGACTTACAGCTGGCTCTCCTGGGGGGATAGCACTTATACATCCCATGAAGGCCCTGTCCTCAGCACAGCCTGGAGGCCGGGTGACAGTGCCCTCTTCTACACTTGCAGAGCCAGCAACCCCATCAGCAACGTCAGTTCTCACCCCATCCCTGCTGGGCCCTTCTGTGCAGGTACCAGAACCCCTGAGACTCCCCCTGAGCTCATGCAAGACCGTGCCTGGAGCACCATAGCATCATCTCCCTCCCCCAGCTCTTCCCAAGAGAGCCCAAGGAATCCAGAAGCTAACCCCCTCCCATGGAGGCTTGACACCTGGATTGGAGAGGAAGTCCTCCCCGTTTCTAGTGCTCCCAACTTCCAAAGATCTTTTCCTTTTTCTTGCTTGGCTTCAGAATGCTTCCTAGATCTCAGTTTCTGAGCTTCTGTGCATAGAATATATTTCCAGAAACATTGCAAGGGACATCAACTGTTTGTAAACTTGAGACCTCTACATGAAATCTGGATAGGAGTCTGCCCCCTAATATTAACCCTAGCCCTATCTCTGATGGGCCCTTTTCCTCCCTTCTTCTATCCCAGATTCTGACTATGCTTCTGAGAAGCCCTCAACACACTTCTGCCTCTTAACCAAAGGATTGCTCGTCTTCTTGCTCTTGGTAATTCTGGCCATTGGGATCTGGGTCATCCAAGTCCGGAAAAGACACAGAATGCCAAGGATGAAGAAACTCAGGAGAAACAGAATGAAATTGAGAAGGAAGGAAAAGCCTGGCTCTAGCCCTTCCTGACTGCTCCTTGGGAACCCCAGTCCTGAGCTTGGTTTATTCCCAGCACCCAGAGAATCCTTCCTCAACATTTCCTTCCAGGGGAAGGAGGTGCTCAGGGGTGGATATCCAGAGAGCGACACTTCTGAGGGAAGACTGGCTGGCAATAAAGTCAAATTAAGCAACCACAACTCTGCAGGAGCTGTGTTGGGTCCTTCTGTCCTCGCTGGGTAGCTCTGGCAAAACCCACTCTGCTGTCTTTCCCCCAAATCCAATTGCCTTCCCCCAAGTCCACGTGCTTTTTCAGGCCCACCTCTGAGGAGGAAAGTGGGTCTAAAAGGCCCCCTCACAGGAAGGCGTTGGTATGCTGTCACTCACCACCTATCCCACTCTCCACCAACATGCTTGCTATTTATGCATTAAATAAGAAAAGTGAGAGATTTCTTTGAATCTAACTGAACCTGTAATTTGAGAATTTCAGGCATTTCAAATCTTGCATAAAAGTGGCCTTATTCCTGTTAAGATTCTTCTGCTCCCTTACCCCACTCTCATCCTGGCAGATACATTGGCTTAACAACTCCATCCATCCCAGCCTGGTGTAGAAGCTGTCCTAAACAGGGAGATAGGAAGGGCCTCGTTCAGACCTACTCTGGGTCCGAGTTGAGCCCCGCGACCTCTCCATCATCTCCCTGATGCCAGTTGCTCTGGGCCTCTGGCACCTACCCCATAAGAATGACAGCTCCACTGGACCATTAGCCAAGATTATGGAGCTTGACTTCTGCTTGTGATTAGTATTACTGTCCTGTCTGTCCCCTGCTTATAGATTTCCATGTCTTAGGCCTTCTGTTTGGAGTCTTGCCCTGGGTTACTGCCCACCCCCCACTCCCTGGCAAAGCCTTGTAAGTTTATGTGCTCGCTGCTTCCTTAGCCCAGTGATCAGCCTGAATTTTCCTCCCAGGCCTGAAGTGCCCCTGTCCAAGTCTCCATTATTCCCTCCAAATCAGATCTTGTGGACATTACTTATGCAGCTTCCATGGGCAGGGGGTTAGAGGGAGAGGGGACTGGAGAGAGAATTAGAAACCAGGACAGGTGTCCACAGTGGGTGAATTGCAGAAAGTGGTGAAGGCTGTGATATGTATGGCGGAAGAGCCTAGGTGACATTTGGAGCTCTGGGCTTTGATCTGCCACTCACCTCTGGCCTGTGACCCTGTGTTCAGCAAACTTCCATTGACCTACAGCCCCTTTCTGCAAGAAGCGCACACTGGAAGACAGAGGCAGGCAGCCAGACAGCTTGGAGCTCCCACAGAGACAGGGTGGGCTGGGCGCCCTAGGAAGCTTCAGAAGAGATATCTGAAGGGTGAGGAGAGGGCCACGTGGCAGGAGGCATGCCTGACATTGCTGTGGGTCCCTTCTTCCTCTTGTTTTTGAGGGAGAGGATGCTGATCTCCAAAGTATCTTCCAAAAAGGGAGCAAGAAGTCTGTGAAGGGGTCAGTGAAATGCATTCAACTGGGAAACCAATGAGACCAAGGACACCTGGCTTCTGGAAAGTAGGACACATGGGCTGGCACAGGACCACCCAGGAGGAGGGCCTTGAGAGCTGCATGGGGCAGGCCAGAAGCCAAGAGTAGAGGTCTCCCTAGTTATTTGTGCAGGGGATGCAGCCCCTTGGGGCTTGGGAAGGAGGTAGTAAGGTTGGGAAACCGGCCCCAAGAGCTCCTAGTGCTGGTAAACTGGTCCCCTCTGTTTTCTGAGGGCCTGAGCCCTTGTCCCTCTGGAAGGCAGTCCCTGGCCTGAGGCTGGTTCTCTGGGCCTCCCTTAGGCCCTGAGCAGTCTTGCTTCCCAAAAGGCCAACAGCCCCCAGTTCCTCCGATTCCTTTTATACCTGTCCCAGGAGGCAACACTGCAGGGCTGGGGACTGTCTGGAAGGGCCACCTTGAGTCCATCTGTACACAAAGGGGCAGCTCATTTCTCATTATTGCAAGGGTTGAGTTCACAGAAAATAAACGAAGTAATGAATGTATGACAGGCCCAGAGATTTTCCTGGAAGTTAGCAAAGTTTCTTCTTCTCACAGCCAATCCCTGAGCAGAAAAAGGCTGAGGTTTCAAAACAGACTGAGCATCTGGAAAAGGAAGGATGAGACCTTACAGAAAGTTGAGGGAGACAGAGGCAGGCGGATCACCTGAGGTCAGGAGTTCAAGACCAGCCTGGCCAACATGGCGAAGCCCTGTCTCTACTAAAAATAACAAAAAATTAGCCAGGTGCAGTGGCACGCATCTGTAATCCCAGGTACTCAGGAGGCTGAGGCAGGAGAATCTCTTGAACCCAGGAGGTGGAGGTTGCAGGGAGCTGAGATCTCGCCACTGCACTCCAGCCTGGGCAACAGAGCAAGACGTTGTCTCAAATAAAATAAAAAAAGAAAGAAAGAAAGTTGAATATTAACTCAGAGAGGCACAGGCCTCTGCCTCTGCAATAAGACAGGAACTTGGCAAGGACTGGGGAGACAGAAGAGACACCTACGCCTTCAAGGAATGTTTTGTGGAGTGTGTAAAGTTAAAATAACAAGGTGTGCCAGGGCTGGGGTGAAGATGAGGGTGTGGTGGGAGGAGTCAGGGAGGGTGTCCTGGAGGGAACAGATCATAGAAAGTTGACCTGTGATCAGCAGTGAGTCTGGGGAAAGGAGAAAAGGGCATTCTAGCCAGAGGGCAGCTAAGTGCTGAGACACTGACATGTGAAAGAGCACAGTAGTTCTAAGCCTGCAAGGCCATGCACGCTGCGGTAAAGGGGTAGCCGAGAAAACCAGGCTGGAAAGGTAAGCAGTGCCTTTCTGAAGGGGGAATTCAAGGGCAAACAGGACAATAGCCACACCCTTGTGGGGCTTAGTGTCTCACTGGGACAGAAGACAGGCACACAAAAAGTTAAATGACAGTAGATGAGAAACCACACTTCTTTACTGATCTGGTAAGAAGACTACTGCTTATAGGCATGTGGTCAGCAGAGTCCCTGGAATTGACAACCTTTTCTTTCCTTTTTTAGCTCAGATATAATTTAATATATGCCTGATTAACAACATCTACATTATTGATGATTAAATCTACACTATCTATTGTAGAATATGGGATAGTTATGTGGTGCTTAATTGGTACAAGCAGCATTGACACATCAAATATGGTTCGTGCTGAAAGTTCACGTGTTCCAACTTTCAGGGTTCATTTGATATCAAGTAATTCTCTGCTTATCTATGGACAATGAGAAACTGCTGATTGGGAACACATGTGCTTAATGGTGCCAAGCAGACACCTCTGAGGTCACACCACCCCCTTTGTGCAGGCAGGGCTGTGGAGCAGCTCGGGTCCTCTCTTCACAAGGCCTGCTGAAATATTAGGTATACATCAGGGAGACAGAACCAATAGGATAGATAGATACAGATACAGAAAAATGAAATGAGATTTATTAGGGAAATTGGCTTACATGATTACGGAGGCGAAGTCCTACAACATGCAAACTGAAGGCCCTGGGCTGCCAGAAGTGTGGCGTGGTGCAAGGCCAAAAGCCTCACAACTGGGGAGGCCAGTGGTATAACTCTCAGCCCCAAGTCTGGAGAGTTGGGAGTTTTGATGTTCAGGGAGGAGAAGAATAGTCCAGCTCTGAGAGAGAAAGAGAGAGAGAGAGGAAGAAGAAAGACGAAGAAGGAGGGGGGGGGGAAGAGGAGGAGGAAGAGAAGGAAGAGGAGGAGGAAAAGGAACCAGAGGAGGAGGAAGAGGAGAGGGAGAGGGACAGAGATAATATTTTCTGATATCCTTGTCAGCAATTTGAAAATACGGGGGCTGGCTGATAACTTAGATTAGGTGGAATCCTCGCTGGCTGAATAAGCTTTCCCAGAGAGTAATGACTACGAATCAAGGACAACCTAGAGGAAAATCTTTTGTTCTGAACCTCAGGGACTATTTTTTTAATCAGCTTTCACTCCGAGAACAGTGAGGGAACAAGTTATAGGGCTAGGTTCCTTTTCTTACCAAAAAGCTCCAATATGCCTGTGAATGAGACAAAAAGTGGCAATAACAATAAAACTCACAAAATAAACTTCCAGAAAAAAAGGAGGCCATATCATAAACTTTTAAAAATTGAAAGGATTTTTAAATGTCATTTAACAGAAACTTATTTTAATGTCCAAATGAGTTTATCCTCAAGAAGCCACTGGAGACAGCAGTTTAGATCAGAAGTGTGGCCAATTCTAACAGGGTGGGAGGGAGATCCTTCCCAATGACTGGTGAGGATCCAAAGATTTAAAAACACTTTGATCTTTGACCATCTTTTCTAGCCATGCTTCCATGCTGCATTCATTAACATGCTTCCATTATAATCTTACCAGTAGATTGGTGTATTACATTGAAAAGCCATGTTGAGAAGTTGCCACTTTGGGAGCATTTGCTGGAGGGATGGTGGAAGAGACTGGCCCACTGCTCCTGCCTCTTCTGTTCCATCTCAGCCACCCCAAAGCACTAAAACCTTTACACCTGGAAGAACTGTCCAGCAGGCAGAGCTTACTAAGGCTGGAATGGGTATCACAGTAGTGCTGAACTTCCTGGCTAGGACGTGATCAGATAGGTGCTTGGATGACTACCTGGAGAAACGATGTGCCAGGGATTCTGGGGCCAAACAGTGCCTAGGTCGATCCCGGAGGGTCTCTCATGATGTTGCAGCAGTGATTCTATGAGTCTGATGCCTGGTGCACTCAGTGTGAATCTTAGTACTTCAGATTGGAATGAGATCGGCATGCTGCTTTCAAGGAAAGCTTCCAAGGGAGCCAACGGAAAAGGAAGGACCTGGACAGCCAATGATTGCTTAAGCCGACCCTGTATCCCTACAGCATCACCAAGCCGAGCAGATAGAATCGAATCTCTAAGGGGTAAGATATGCAAGATATCTTTGTGTCTGAGGGTGAAGTCTCAAAGGCAGATGGGTTAGATGAAGTGTGGGTTGGGTCTGAATCCAGCTCTGCCGTTTCCTAGAGGGGAAAGCTTGGGGCCAAGTTACTTCATCTCCCTGAGCCTCAGTTTTCTCGTTAGTCAAAGGGAGCTCTACTTACTTCTCAGGGTTTCTGTGCAGGTTACACAGGAGTTATAAAGCATCTAGTCCCGGTCTGGCACCCTGCAGGGGTCCAGTGAGTGATCTTTTATTTCATTCGCCCCTTTCAATCTCCCGTGTCAGGGTATCTGTCTTTTCTCCCCTCTGGGCCTGTTTCTCTGGGTCGTTGATGCTAGATCCTCCTCGGGAGCTGACTTGGCAACCCCACGCTCAGAGCACGGCCTTCCCCTGCACACGGTGGGAGGCGCCAGGGCAAGATTTGGGAGCTCGCCAATGCAGACAGGTATTTCCAGTCCTGCCAGAGAAGCAATGGGTGGAGGTGGAAATGGGGATGGGGGAGGAGATCGGATGAGCCCGGGACCTGGGTGGATCCCTTGGGAGGAGGGCGGGGAGTCTTGCTCCCCGCCTGGTGCTCCTGGCCCCAGGCTCAGATTTCAACCCTAGCTGCCGCCTCCGTGGCGCGCCCGTTAGGGGAGCGCAGAGGGTCGCCCGCAGCTCGGAAGGGAGGACGGCGTACCAGGAACCTGCCAAGGGTCCAGCTCCCGCAGCCCCGGAACGCGGGCCGGACCCCGCGGCCCCTTTTGCTGGCGGCGGAAAGCGGCCGACCCGCCTTTCCGCGCTTGGCTGTGCAGAGCTCCACGAGGGGGCGACCTGAGCCCACGTGCCGCCGGGCCCTTCCCTCCTGAAACTACAACTCCCAGGCCGCTCAGGGGTCCCGCCCGCCTCGCCGCGCTTCTGGCGGCTCCAATTGGCCGCTGCGGGAGGAGGATTGGCGGTCTCCAGGGCGACGGGAGGCGCTCGGGGCATCCGAGGCTGGGAGGCGGGTCCGCCCCCTATTGTGTAGCGGCGAGAGTGGAGCCGAGCCGTGCGGAGCAGGTGAGGGAGGGGGCGTCCTGGGGGGATAGAAGTGGGGTGCTGGCGGGGGCATGAAGAGTAGTGCGGAGTTATGGGGGACAGGAGAAAGCGGGGAGTTCTAGGGAGAAGTGGAATTCTTTGGGCGAGCAGAACTGGGGGAGTTCTGGGGAGGGAAGTGAAATTCTTGGTGGGTGGGTGGGGGTTCCCGGAGAACTGGAGGAGTTCGGGAGGCAACGTGGGGGAGTTCTCGGTGGGTTCCAAGAGAAAGGAAGAGTTCCAGGGGACCCGAGAATGCGAGGGAGAAAGGAATTGTTGGGGTGGGGTATCAGAAGTGTATTGTGGGCTGAGACAGGAGAATCCCAGGGAGGGGAATTCTCGGGAGGAGAGGATGGGAAGTGGCTGGGGGTGGGGTGGGGAAGCCAGAAGGGAGTTCTTTGTAGCGCGGAGGACCTGCTGCAATGGGAGATCAGGTGCGAGAAGCTGGAATTGAGGGGGACTGTGGTAGCAGCAATCACTGGGAAGGGAGTCCTGGGAGGATGAGGGAGTTGTGTGTGGGGAGACTAGAAAGGTGAGGAAACAGTGGAGGCTGGGGAGTTGGAAAGATCTTAGGAGACTCGGAGGAATTCCGGGGATGCCTGGTTATTCAGGGTCTTGGAAAACAGCCAGGACAGAACTAGGGGTTCCTGTATACTTGGAAAAAGGTTTTTTAGGGAAGTATGGGAGAGCTGCCTGGAGGCAGTGGGAAGCAGGGGGCTTGGTTGCTAGTGAATTGCCAGAAGTTAGACGTACAGGGTCATTAAGTAGAGGCAGGGATCAGACTCTGTGGAGTGTTTTATAGTTTGTCCTGAACTTTGTGGCCAAGAGTGGAGTGGAAGCCTCAGAGCAGAGTCCACTTGGCTGTCCCAGGCCCTGGCATGGACCCTCTGGCTCTCTGAGACTGCCCTAGGATCTGTGGGGCTGTCAAGAGTTCCTACTCTCCATGCCTCAGGGCTAATTTTGTACACCTCAGGGACTCACAGGCTTTTTTTGGACCATGCCCCTGGGGTTGAGGAAGAGAGAGCCTGACAAACCAAACTGTGACGCCCTGAAGATATTGGAGGGGAGTGAGTGGGAGGAATTTGGGTGAGGTCCTTGAGTGGTGGTGCCTGGCAGGGGGCGGGCTACTTGGCAGTATCATGAGGAAGAAGCTGCCAGCCCCGGGACCTGTCCAGACCTGGAGGATGCTGCCTGGGCCCCCCATACACGCAGGTGGGGGAAGCAGCTCCTCCTCTCGCAAGTACCTGACTCACTCACTGCCAAGGCAGTGTAGCAGTGTAGGGAGACTGAGTGGAGAAAGACCTCTGGGTCTCCAGTTTCCAGGATTTTTCATAGAGGCTAGGGAAATAGGGCAAGGGAGTGTATGGGAATGTCCTGGGGACCACTTTCTGTTGGTTAAGGACCCTGGATTTGCATCCAGGATTTGCCCTTGACTGGCTCTCTGTCCCTGAGCAGAGATTCTCAGGGGCCTTATCTGTCACAGTGGGGTGAAGGCGACAGCACTGGTTCCTTCTTGCTGCTATACCTTGTTAGCACCAAGAGTAAGGGGAGAAGCAAGAGCAGCCTGGGCCATGAGTGTCTTGATCTACTGTACTTCCTTCCCAAATCTTTTTTCAAGTATATAAGGAACCCCAGTTCTCTCCTGGCTTAGCTTTTCAAGACCCTCAGAACTTAGGCGTCCCCAGAATCCTTCCACATTTCCTAAGACCTTCCCAACTCTCCCAGCTCCCCCTTGTCCTCACCTTTCTGGTCTTGGCATTCAGCACTCACCATTACCATTCTCCCAGTACTACTCCTACCCCTGCTCTTATTCCCCAGGGCTTCAAGATCCTCTCCCTTTCCCCCTCTCCCCAGTTACCTAGGCTCCCCAGTCCTTTCTCTTCCCAGCGGCTTTCTCTAACTGTGGGGTTTCTCCCGGACTCCAGTACTGGCCAACTCTGCATGTTGCCTTGCGCTTTGCATTTAGATCTCGTGGTTCTCCAGAGAGCAGCTTCCTTGGGTGTTACATGAGCCAAGCCCTCACTGTCCAGAAGAGTGAGAGCTGAAACCTGCTCCCTGAGCTGATCGCAAGGACATCCCTTGGCCCCTCCACCTGGGCTCCTGTGGATAGGAGGGGCTGGGCGAGCAGGCCAGCTGGGCTATGGTGTGGTGCCTCGGCCTGGCCGTCCTCAGCCTGGTCATCAGCCAGGGGGCTGACGGTGAGCTGAACTCCTGGGCTCAAGAACTCCCTGTTAGCCTTGGGATGGGGATGGGAGTGCTCCTCAAGTGTTCCTCTTTGAGCAGGGCAGGGGAGGAAGAGGGCTGGTTCTGGAGAAGCTGAACTGGGGGTTCCTCCAGTCACCCAAAGTCCTAAGGTGCCTATAGAGATACTGATGGCATCTCCCCTCCCAGCACTGACCCTGGCCCCCTGTCGTGCCCTCATACCACCCATCATGCAGGTCGAGGGAAGCCTGAGGTGGACTCAGTGGTGGGCCGCGCTGGGGAGAGTGTGGTGCTGGGCTGTGACCTGCTGCCCCCGGCCGGCCGGCCCCCTCTGCATGTCATCGAGTGGATGCGCTTTGGATTCCTGCTTCCCATCTTCATCCAGTTCGGCCTCTACTCTCCCCGAATTGACCCTGATTACGTGGGTAAGAGTTCTCCTCAGGTGGGGGGTAGGGAGGTATCAGCAAGAAAGGTGGGCTGCGTAGAGTTGGGCAAGGCCCCCTGTGAACTGCTCTGTCCAGGCCCCGTCTCATCTCCAGTTCTACTGCCTTAACTCTGCTTAACAAGCATGCCTCCGCTCCCAAGTAGTTAATTCATTGAACGATTCATTCATTTACACACACAGACACACACACATGCACATTATAGCTCTGCTATTTAGAACTCCACGTGGTCTGTTCCAGAGGAGATCCTGCGGCCCTATTCCAAGTATCCATCCTAATTCTGTAATTGCTTTTTCTAGATCTCATCATGAAATCTCCCAGACTTCATCCTGATCTCTAGTTTCCCCACTCGGCCCTACCTTGGTCCTGGCTCTGCTGTCTGCTCACTCCTCTGCCCTCTCCTTCCCCATTGTCTTAAATGCTAGTTTGGGGGTTCTCGGCTTCTGGGAGTGGGCTGAGGTGGCAGCAGGGTGGGCGCGGCTGTGACCTCTCTGCTTTTCCAGGAGGGCTCAGCCTGCTTCTTAGTAGAGAAGCACAGGTGTACAGAGAGGGTGGGCTGGGGAGGGTCCAGGTTCCCCAAAGTTCAGTGACAGGAAGGGGCTGGCCGGGGCTGCTGCTTTAGGTGGCTCCTGTTGGGACTTAAAATCGTGTGTAGCCTCCCTGGGTGCCTTCTGCTGCACCCCAGCTGGTTCCCTAGAATGGCTACAAAGGCTCTGCTTCCTCCTAATCCCGGATGGAGCCTTAGTCTAAGCGGTTTAGTGCCAGGTCTCGGGGGCAGCGTGCGGGAGGCCCTAAGGACGGGCCTGGGCTGTAAGGTGAGGGCGAGTCTTGTTGCCTCCTCTTCAGAGGGGAATTCTGGGACAGGTCACCTGTGAGGGTGTTGATGGGGAGACCCCCACCTTTGCCCTCTTCCGTTTGAATCCTGAGGGAAACCCTGGGATTGGCTGAGCCCTTGGCACGGGGCGGACTGAGCAGAGAGGGGAGGAGGTACAGGCAGGTGGTGCAGACGGGAAATTTATTTTCAAACTGGGGGCAGTTATTGGCAAACAGCCTGGTGAGAGTGTATGTGTCTGCACAAGCCCTGTGGGAATGAATGAAAGCGGGCCCCAATTAGCACCAGTGGAGAAAAAAACGGCTGTGCCCACCAGCCCTCCCTCCCTGCCTCTGCCTGCCGGGGCTTGGGAGGGGTCTTGGGCTGCGGAGCTGAGGCTGGACAGATTCAGAATGTTGCCTGAGGGCAAAGCAAGGGGAGGCAGAGGAGAGAGGGGCTTTTCCTGGGACTCCACCTGGGAGACGGGAAGCTGTTCCTTCTCTCCAGCTTGTGTCCTGCCTTGAGGTCCCTCAGGCCTCAAGCCACTGGACGGTTAGCACCGTTTGTCTACCTGTGGGTCTTCCTTCTGTCTGTGCTGCTGCTTGAGCTGTAGGGGCTGTGAGCAGTGGCCGCTGGACTTGCTTTCTACCCCTGTGCTTTGTTCACACTCCTGCCTGGGTCTGGAGCTCCTGGTCAGGCCAGAACTGGCGGAGGGAGGGAGTAGGACCGGAGGGAGGCCCCTGAGCCTGTTAACCCTTTTACTGCCTCTCAGCCTTTGTGTAGGGGACTCGGAACTGCAGTTGCTAAGCAACAGGAGGTGGAGGTTGCTAAGGACAATGCTCTTCTGTCATAAACCCTCTGGGCAGTGAAGGGGAGATGGGCCAGGGACTGTTGTGGGGCTGGTGGCCTAGAATGTGTGAGGAACCCTGAGAGAGACTGTGGGGAGCATTAGGGACCACACCGAACAGAAGTCTTCCCATCTTTGAGGACTCTAGAAGTGTCTAGCAGAGGCGACTAGATTTATCAATGAGTGCCAAGGAGTGAAAGTAATATAAAACAAGCTAGCACTCAAGAGGAGGATTCAGGTAGCCGCAGTGTGTAAGGCGCCCCGCCCTGTGCCCTCACAGTACCGGTGTGGCGTGAACCCAGGACCAGGCCGCCGGAGGGAAGGCAGGCTAGGCTTAGCCGACACCACCTTTCCTGAGGTGGATCCTGGACCAGCTCATCCAAATGGCAAGATGGGCTTTTGGTCTTTGACTTTTGCACTGCACGTCTTGGGATTTTCAAGATGCCCCCCGTAGCAGAAGGGACGTGCAGTTTTTCTCTGCCCTGAGTTGTCTGATAAAAATCAGCGACCTTGTTCTCCACTTGGAACTCCCCTGCTTAGCAAGGGAGTCGCCTCCCCTCACCACCTTTTATTCTTCACCCTCCGCCCAGTCACAGCTTCCCAGAAGCCTTCCTTACTGCTCTTGCTTCCTAGTGCAATGTCTGGGCACAGTTAGCACCAGTTTTTGAACTTCTTTGTGGACGTGTGGACATGAACTTGCCCGTTTAGGTGAGCGTGGGTTCCCTGCCTTCCGAGAGCTTAAGAGAGCGGAGACTGTGTCTCCTGTTTTCTTCACACACCCATGCATATGGGAAAATCTGAAGTCAACAGGCTTTGGGGCTGCAGGTGGAGGGAGGCCTCCAGGAGGTGGGCCCAGAGCTCAGGAGGAGGACTCAGGGCTGATCCACTGGTGATTTTCCTGTTCTTCTGTGACACTACAGGTCTAGCAGTCCGAGTGTCACAGAAAAGTTGGGACACACAGTGTGCTTCATTGCATATTCTGAGTAACATTTGGACTGGTAACCCAGCGGCTACCAGCATCTCCCAAGTGAGAATACACCGATTATGCTCAGTGTCCTGAACAACCCTTGGTCCTAACACCCGTGTCCATGGGAAGCACATTGCTGTGTGTGGAGAAAGAAGCCTGGCTTTGTCACTTACTAGCCACGTGATTTTGGAAAGAAACTTAACATTAATTCCTTCAGCTACAATGGCATTCTTGAGAGGATTAAATATGGTGAGAACGCGTAATATTACATGGCCCTTATTCCACACTCAATCTTCCTTCCCTCTTCTTCCTTCTTTGTAGAGCTAGAAGATCACTGTAATAAAAGTATCATGTGGGACATAGAGGAGGCTGCAGTCTGGGGTCTGCAGGGCTCAGGGCCAGGCAGATCAGCCTTCCTGAGGAATCCTGACAGTGGGTGGAAGGGTGTGATTATGTTAAACATTTACCTGCTAGGCCTGGTCTTATCTCCCGGGTGGGGATTTAAACACCTAGCCCTTTAAGCAGGTCCACCCATTCTAGAGAATCCACACCCCTGGAACTCATTCTAAGCAGAAAAAGACTCTTACCTAAGATCACAAAGCCTCCCTCAACCTGATCCTTCTCTTCCTCCTGAAATAGATTATCTTATATCTGAAATAGATCACTCTAGAGGTAGAAGGGAAGCAAATTGGAGGGGTTGAGTGCATTCACAGCTTCAGAATTTCTAGTATTAGGAAGAGCTGGGGTGGATACTATGCAAAGGGCCTTGGAGCTGCATTTGCATACAACATAAGATTAAGAAAAGGCAGCCAGGCACAGTGGCTCACAGCTTAATCCCAGCACTGTGGGAAGCTGAGGCTGGAGATCCCTTGAGGCCATGAGTTTGAAACCAGCCTAGGCAACATAGCAAGACCTCGTTCTACAAAAATTAAAAAATTAGCTAGGCATGGTGACACATGCCTGCAGTACTAGCTACTTGAGATGCTGAGGCAGGAGGACTGCTTGAGCCCAGGAGTTTGAGGCTGCAATGAGCTACAATCAAACCACTGCACTCCAGCCTGGGCAACAGAGTGAGACCGTCTCTTAAAAAAAAAAAAAAAGAAAGAAAGAAAGAAAAGAAAGTTCCATTTGCCCATAGCAGAGGACAAGGTGGGGATGAACAATGTGATGTGGAGGGGTGGAGGCTGGAGGCAGGGAGACCTGCAAGTAGGTTGTTGAGGAAACCCAGGTGAGACATGCCACAGGTATAAAGGTGAGGACAGCAGAGAAGGGAAAAGGTTTAGGAGGTAGGAGTTGAAAAACTTAATGAGCAAGTAGATACGGGAGGTAATCCAGAAATCTCAGAGATGCCAGGTTCCTGATAAGGTGACTCGGTGTGTGGCGGTGCTGTTCACTGATACAGAGAAAAGGAAGACGATGTTTCATCAGTTTAGGGACAGAGCCAGGACTTGAGTGCAGCTTTCTGATTTCAAATCTAGAGCTCATTTATTTGTTCAACAACGTTTATTTGAGCATCCACGGATGCCAGGCACCATGCTACGCACCTTCCCTGCATTATGCCTCTCCTCCACCCCACCCCAATTCTGTTTCTTTCTCTTCTTTTTACAGACGAGGACACTGAAATTGAGAGAGGTTAAGTAACTTGCCCAAAAGAGTATGCAGTTGAGCTGGACTCATACCTAGGTCTATCTGGCTCCCAAGTGTGTTCCCGTCTCACTAGGCTACACTGCCAGGGTCCCATGAAGCTGTCTGGGGTACACAGTTCCATCCAGTGAGGGTGCTGAGGGGTGGGGTAGGCACCCTCGCTCTGAGCCTGGTGCTGTGGTGTGGTGTGGTGTGGTGTGGATGCTGACTAAGGGTGGGATTGAGGTGTCTGCTTGTGCTGTGCTTGTGTGGCTTTGTGGAACTGTATGCCGTCAGCCAGCTGGGGCCTGGGTGCCCTGGGGCATGGAGAGGATGGGGCGAGGAGGCTGCTGACTTTGCTGCTTGCTGGGCTGGACTCTGGCCACCCTAAGGCGCTTAGGCTGCTGATAATAGCCCGCAGGGATTAGGGGCTTTGGCAGGCGGGGTCTGGGTTCCCCTGCTAGGGCCTCAAACACTGCTGAGGTTTTCAGGGACACAGTCCTCTATTAGGAGTACTCCCGGGAGCTCACACTTTCCCCTACTAAAAGAACCCAGAGGTGGGCAGGCCCTGTGAGAATCCAGAGCAGACTGCATGCGGGCTCTTCACCTCCTCCCCCAGCAGTCCTGGATGCCAAGTATAGTTCGGGGGGAGGTTCTGTCCACCTGCTGTCCCTCTAGGTTTCCCATTGTCTAGATGGGGTCCCAGCTGTTGAATGGCAAGAGTGGTCAGAGGGGCTGAATGGAGGGACTTGTCCTGAATGACCCCAACCCCATCTGCGTCTCTCTGGACCCCACACTCTCAGAGTAACTGGGAGAGACTGAGCCTACTCCTACCTCTACGAATTACCAGTGTGACCAGGAAATTGGGGCTCTCGTGGGGTCCCTTCAGCACCCCTGATTCAGGGTTCCTCCCCAGGACGAGTCCGGCTGCAGAAGGGGGCCTCTCTCCAGATCGAGGGTCTGCGGGTGGAAGACCAGGGCTGGTACGAGTGCCGCGTGCTCTTCCTGGACCAGCACATCCCTGAAGACGATTTTGCTAACGGCTCCTGGGTGCATCTGACAGTCAATTGTATGAAGCTGGGGGGCAGGTGGTGGAAAAAGACAGGGTGGAGGAGAATGGGGAGCTCTGGCTGGTGGGAGAAAGGGGAAGAGGGAGTTCTATTTCCACTCCAAGAGCAGCTTCCATCCTTCCTGGCAGCCCCTGTTTGCTCACTTAGCGGTTGCATCTCATCCCTCCCCATGCTGCCCTTTTCAGTTCTTCAAACATAAATCCAATCAGTCTGCTAGGCTCTATGTCAGGAACTTCCTCTTTCTCTTCCTTGCTGCTTCCCTGACCAGGAAAATGGGTGGGAGAGACGGGGCTCTTAGACCCTGAGTGAAACACAGTTCACATATACAGCACTTCATGTTTCTTTTCCTTCCTTCCTTTCTTTCTCTTTTCTTTTTTTTTTTTTTTTTTTTTTTTTTTTGAGATGGAGTTTCACTCTTGTTGCCCAGGCTGGAGTGCAATCATGTGATCTCTGCTCACCGCAACCTCTACCTCCTGAGTTCAAGCGATTCTCCTGCCTCAGCCTCCCAAGTAGCTGGGATTACAGGCATATGCCACTATGCCTGGCTAATTTTGTATTTTTTAGTAGAGATGAGGTTTCTCCATGTTGACCAGGCTGGTCTCGAACTCCCAACCTCAGGTGATCCGTCGCCTTGGCCTCCCAAAGTGCTGGGATTACAGGTGTGATCCACTGCACCTGGCCAGCACTATATTTTCAAAATACCTTTTCACTCAGGCCCTTATTATTTCTCTCTCACTCCTAAGTAGGAAGGAGGTCATAATCATCCCCATTGCATAGGCGAGGCTGGGTCATGCTACTGATTAGTGGCAGGGCAGAGTCTAGGACCTAGGCCTCCTGACTCCCAGAACAGTGCTCCTCCTGAGGGGACGTGGCTCTCTCCCCAGCTCTGGACATCCAGTCTGGGCTCAGCCCCAGGCCAGTGTGTGGGGTGGGTTGATAGAATCTTCATAGACAGGGTGGCCCCAGGCTGGGGATTCCTGTGAGGTGGGGCTGGCAGGTGGGCAGCGGGCTGTAGCCCTGAGTGGTCTGTCTCCCTGGCCCTGGGACACAGCTCTTTGGGCTGATAGCCCCCCTGGGGCCCCTGATGCCTGTCTCCCTCGCAGCGCCCCCTCAATTCCAGGAGACACCTCCTGCTGTGTTGGAAGTGCAGGAACTGGAGCCTGTGACCCTGCGTTGTGTGGCCCGTGGCAGCCCCCTGCCTCGTGTGACTTGGAAGCTCCGAGGACAGGACCTTGGCCAGGGCCAGGGCCAGGTGCAAGTGAGTCCTGGGGGTGGACAGAATGAACCAGATAGAATGTGAAGGGAAGGTGGGGGCCTGGCAGTGGGGCCAGAGGACAGAAGGGGCAAAGGCCAGGCTGGAAGATGGGCGGGAAGAGGGGCTTGGCATTGTTTTCCCCGAGCCTGGGGTGCTGCCTCCCTCTGCTGGCCAGCCTCAGAAGTGCAGGGTCTGAGGCTGGCGGGAGAAGGGACTCTTCCTCACCCATTCCTTCCCTAGGTGCAGAACGGGACGCTGCGGATCCACCAAGTAGAGCGAGGCAGCTCTGGGGTCTACACCTGCCAAGCCTCCAGCACTGAGGGCAGCACCACCCATGCCACCCAGCTGCTGGTGCTAGGTGCTCTCTGGCGGGAGGGCTGGGGTCCAGGGACACCTGTGCAAGGGGGCTGTGACCTGTGGCTGAAGTGGTGTACAGCAGGGTGGGAAGGAGATTAGTGCCTGAGGGCAGGGCCCGTGGAGGCTGAGGGGGCTCCCAATGCAGGCTGTTGCTCTGAAACTAACACTTCAATTTTAAAAGGCTCAGTAAGCAGACAGAGTGATCTTTAGTGCCCAGTAGTGTGGGCACTAAAGTGGACAGGGCATGGGTGCTTGTGTTAGGCTGTGAGCTGGGTAACTCCCTGAGTCCCAGTTTCTTCATCTTTATAAAGAGACTTACATCTACCTCTCAGGTCTGTTACTAGAATTTACTTAGGTCCAGCTGAGCCCAGTTGGTGGCACATGGTAATTCCTGGCCAAGATCCTTCCTTTAGAAGCTGAGAAATAGAAGGCCTGGACTATGCCTTTGTAGAGCCTATTGTCTTTGTGGGGAGGTAAGACTAACTGGGGAAACAGGGAAGTGTTGCTGTCCGTGGTACTGTAAGAATGGCAGCGCCGGGTAACGGTTAAAGGTGTCGTCTCTGGCATCAGGAAGCCTCATATGAATGTTGCCTCTCCTGCTGTCCTTGGGCACTCACCTCACAGTCTCTCTGCCTCTGAGCCTTCATTTCTTCATCTATAAAATGGAGGCAATTTCCCCACAAAGGTTCTGGTGAGGATTAAATAAGGTCATGCAGGTGGCACTCAGTGCGGGGCATGCAGTCAGTGCTCTGTTTGCATCAGCTGGCATCATGCCTCTTCTTACTGACTGCTCATGCAGTACCCGCCCAGAGCGGGGAGAGAGTACTGGAAGTGTAGTAGCCAGAGGTGCTTTTTCAGGAGGTATGTGGCGTGGCCAGGACCTTGGGAGGGGCATTCCGGCTGGGGTTGAGGGGAGCAAAGGCATGGAGACGGGGGACAGCCAGCTGCCCACACTGACCTGAAAGAGATCATGAGGGCTGACATATGGAAAGATGGCTGGCCAGGTAGGGAGGGGTTGGATCGCAGAGGTCCACGGGGCTGGGTTTGAGCTTAGTGTGGTAGGAGTCAGGTGTGTTGCAGGTTCCTGAACAGAAATGTTCTGTGGCACCAGGGTCTGTTTCTGTAGGAATGGCCATTAGAGTGGCAGCCACAGGGGAGCCTGGAGTCAGGGGGTGCTGCAGCACCTTGAGGTGAGGTATTGGGTACCTGGATTAGGGTCAGAGACAGAGAAGCAATTCAAGAGGTGACAGGTAGGGATACAAATGGCAAATGAGCAGTTAAACGGACACCCCCAAACATACACGCCGTTCCTAGGCAGTGGAACTGCATCAGTGGGGTTGTTCTTGATGGAACAGAGAGAATTTGGAAAGAAGAATGGGTCTCAGGGAGAGGATGAATCCTTGTTACATACAGGGGGAAGCTTCTGTTTCCATTCCCCAAAGCCCCATAACAATGAGCCCTACGATTCCAGAGGGCAGAGCTGGGAAGAGTTGTAGAGGTGACCTCAGGGTTCTGGGAAGACTGTTGGCTGAGGCCACCTTCCTCCCCTTGTGCACCCCACAGGACCCCCAGTCATCGTGGTGCCCCCCAAGAACAGCACAGTAAACGCCTCCCAGGATGTTTCCTTGGCCTGCCACGCTGAGGCATACCCTGCTAACCTCACCTACAGCTGGTTCCAGGACAACACCAATGTCTTCCACATTAGGTGTGGTCACCGTCATGAGGAGGGTGGAGGTGGGGAATTGGCAGACAGTCTCTGAGGAGCCGCTTGGCTGGGCAAGGCCTGGACCCCTCCTCATACATGCCACATTGCAGCCGCCTGCAGTCCCGGGTGCGGATCCTGGTGGACGGGAGCCTGTGGCTGCAGGCCACCCAGCCTGATGACGCCGGCCGCTACACCTGTGTGCCCAGCAATGGCCTCCTGCATCCACCCTCAGCCTCTGCCTACCTCACCGTGCTCTGTAAGCCTGGCCCCAGCCTCTCCCTCAGCCTGCTCCCTTCCCCTGGGCCAGGCCAAGCCCCTCTCCCCCAACTTGCCACTACTTTCCCCCAGACCCAGCCCAGGTGACAACTATGCCTCCTGAGACACTCCTGCCCATAGGCATGCCGGGGGTGATCCACTGCCCGGTTCGTGCCAACCCCCCACTGCACTTTGTCAGCTGGACCAAGGATGGAAAGGCCCTGCAGCTGGACAAGGTACAGGCTTGGGGAAGGGGAAGGAGGGTCTTAACTTGGTGTTAGTCTGCTCAGGACAGCTGGGTGGAGTTAGCTCCATTTAATTCAATTCAGTGACTGGTGGCACACATATTTTGTGAATTTAATTTGTCTTATAAGACATGTTGCGGCCAGGCTCACACTTATACTCCCAGAACTTTGGGAGGCCAAGGTGGGTGGATCACAAGGTCAGGAGTTCAAGACCAGCCTGGCCAACACAGTGAAATTCTGTCTCTACTAAAAATACAAAAATTAGCTGCGCATGGTGGCGGGCTTCTGTAATCCTAGCTACTCAGGAGGCTGAGGCAGGAGAATCGCTTGAACCTGGGAGGTGGAGGTTGCAGTGAGCCGAGATGGTGCCACTGCACTTCAGCCTGGGCAACAGAGCTAGACTCCATCTCAAGGAAAAAAAAAAAAAAAAAAAAAAGACACGTTGCATAGGAAACTACTTAAAACCCCTGAGGAAAATTTCCATGGTTTAAGGTGCTGGTTTTGTGTCTTTGGAGAAAAGGTGAGAGATGATCTCTGGGGAAAATGATGGCAAAGAGTCAAAAAGCAGAACTGAATGTTGATGACTGGGGGAATTGTGTGTCCCGGGGGAACACACACTTGTTACCAGGTGCTGTGAAGGGTACAGGGGCCAGGAGGCATCCATCCTTAAAGTGAGCACTGTCTGGGCAGAGGACAGCAACATAGACACTGCTGGAAGGCCAGGGATGAAGCTCGTGCCTTCCTCTTAAGTGGGTGAGGACAGACCGGCAACAGATTCTGGGACTTTGGTGACCGGCCTCAAAGAGGAGATAGTCATTCCATTGCAGAAACGAGGGCCACGAGGCAGGAAGTAATGTAGTGCGTTTATGGAATTATGAATTGACCAATTGGGTGGGAGCTGGAGTGCCTGTAGGGGCATGAATGGTGCAGAGAAAGCTGGAAGGACAGGTTAACATCAAAAGGGAGAACTGTGGATGCCAAGTCAATATTACCTCATTCCAAGGCAACTGGCATCTTTTGTCTGCAGAGACTATACATTTTTTGAGGCCTAGTATTGCATCTTTTCATCGTAGTGTACCTGGGGCTTCCACAACAATAGGACCCAGTACATCTTTGTTGAATGTTTAAGAAAAAAGTCTACAGGCAGTTGGAGCCATTGGAGTTTGTTGAGCATTGGTGTGATAGCATCAGAGGCATCATCAGGGGCTGAGCTCGTCCAGTGGAATGCAGTGGGAGACACTGGACATAGGAAGCGGGGTTCTGAGGCTGCTTGCCCAGGCAAGCGTTGTGGAGTCTGAGTTGGAGAGGAGGACATGAAGATGAATGGGCTCGTGCCCAGACAAAAGGGACTTCCCAGGATGACTGGCTTGGTATTTTGCTAGGGGGAGTGAGGGAATGTGAGGAGGCAGACTTCAGTAAAGAGGCTGATGGGCCCTTTAATAGAGAAATAGGAGCTGGTTTGGGGTGGAAGATGCTGAACTTAGTTGTGGAGTGCTGGGAAGGCAGCCAGGTGAAGTCCCAGCAGGCAGGAAGCCCCATGTGGCCCAGCTCCAGGGGCGGCCATCCACATTGTGTTTTCTGGGAGTGGCACCCTCTGGAGTTGTGCAGTCACAGCCTGACACTATTGGGAGGGGTCCCTGTGTAGGAAGGAGAGAAAGGAAGCACTGACATTCAGAGAGAGGTCAGGCCTAAACATGGAGCTGTGGAGTCCTCTGCACAGCTGTGGGTTTCTCGTCCTGCTCTCTCTCTTGTACTGCCATCCCGGGCTTGCCTCTGCTGAGCTCCTCTCTCTAGCTGTCACCTCCTCTTCCTTCCAGTTTCCTGGCTGGTCCCAGGGCACAGAAGGCTCACTGATCATTGCCCTGGGGAACGAGGATGCCCTGGGAGAATACTCCTGCACCCCCTACAACAGTCTTGGTACTGCTGGGCCCTCCCCTGTGACCCGTGTGCTGCTCAAGGTGAGGCCGGGGGTGGGCAGGGGCCTGTGGTGACAGTGGGTCAGATGGCTGGAGACGGGGCTAAGGCCAGGCTGATGGGGGTGGGGTGGGGAGACACATGGGGAGGGGCTCCCAAGTCTGTCTCCCATGGTGACCATGGCAGCAGCTGCCTGATGCCATCCTAGAGGTTTCCGCAGAGGTGGTGCTCGGGAGGTGGGACATCAGTCCCAGACACAGTAAGATACCCTGTCTGCCCAACTCTCACTATCCTTGACCATGCTGCCTCCCTCTCTGGGGTTCTGGGAGGAAGAATGTTCTGCAGAGCTTTGTACATTTCCGAGAGTCCTGCTCAAGCCTGCCAGTCCTTACTACACCCCCATTTCCCTCCAGCCCCTACCCACTGGGGAACAGACACAGAGCCAGAGAGGAATTGAGAGATGGAGAGAGAATGAGGTAGTGACAGGCTTGGTGGGTGTTTAGTTAGGGGGAGTGAGAAGAGTGAGGTCAAACGTGGTATGACAGGGATCAGAGAGCCGGGGAGTAGCCAGCCTTAGACAGCAGGGTAAGAGAGGGCCCCTCCCGATGCCAGATCTGGCTTGCAGGCTCCCCCAGCTTTTATAGAACGGCCCAAGGAAGAATATTTCCAAGAAGTAGGGCGGGAGCTACTCATCCCCTGCTCTGCCCGAGGGGACCCTCCTCCTGTTGTCTCTTGGGCCAAGGTAAGGCTTCTGAGCCTGCCCTGTCTATACCTGCACCCACTACGTGCCCCATTTTGTGGGAGGGAGGATGTGGGAAGGAGTGGGCTGTCAGAGGCAGGGCGGGGAGGAACTGGAGCGCTTGGAGAGATGAGGGGCGCCCTTGGTGAGGGGTGGCTGCGTGTGTCCTCAGGGCTCACCAGTGGTTCTGTAGGTGGGCCAGGGGCTGCAAGGCCAGGCCCAGGTGGACAGCAACAGCAGCCTCGTCCTGCGACCGTTGACCAAGGAGGCCCATGGGCGCTGGGAATGCAGTGCCAGCAATGCTGTGGCCCGAGTGGCCACCTCCACGAATGTCCACGTGCTGGGTTAGTTGGCTGGAGAGAGGGCCCTGGGCTGGGAGAAACCACGTGGAACAGGAGATGGGGGAATCGTTTTTGGAGGGCCAGAAAGGGGATCATGGGTGTGGGAGACCTGGGATGATGATGGGTGAAGGTCAGTGGTCCTGGGGCCCCTGTGACTTTCTATATTCCCTCAGGCCCTGACCACCATCCCTCCCTCCATGCCCCTCCCCAGGCACTAGCCCTCATGTTGTTACCAATGTGTCCGTGGTGCCTTTGCCCAAGGGTGCCAATGTCTCCTGGGAGCCTGGCTTTGATGGTGGCTATCTGCAGAGATTCAGTGTCTGGTACACCCCACTGTGAGTGACTTGCTCCTGCCATTTCTCTGCACCAACCTTGTCTCCTCTCCTCTCCTCCTTGAACCTATCTGGCCTTGTGCCCTTTCTTCCGTCCCTCAATCCCTCACCGGTCCTGGCTCTGCTTCCCTGTTTCCAGATTCTGAGACATTCAGGGCCAAGGCCCTGAGACCTTGGATGGTTGAGCAGAGGGGAGTTGGTTAGATTTGTGGACCCTAGATCTTCCTAGCTCATGAGGTGCCCCCTCTCTCTTCATGTCTCCCAGGGCCAAGCGTCCTGACAGAATGCACCATGACTGGGTGTCCTTGGCAGTGCCTGTGGGGGCTGCCCACCTCCTAGTGCCAGGGCTGCAGCCCCACACCCAGTACCAGTTCAGCGTGCTAGCTCAGAACAAGCTGGGGAGTGGTCCCTTCAGTGAAATCGTCCTGTCTGCTCCTGAAGGTGAGAGGCTTCTCATCCCAGAACAGCAGAGACAAGGATGGGAAAGGGCCGCTAGGAAAGCTGGGATATGGGAGGTCCTGGATGGGAAGGGGCAGAGGTGCTGGACAGCTTGGGGTCCAGAGGGGTGTGTGGAAGATGATTTGGGCTTGTCTTTAGGGGCTCTGGGAGGAGAGTTGGGCACTGGAGGTCGTGGAAGGTCAGGGGAGGGGAGCTGGGAATCCCCTCTCTGACCTGCCCATCTGCCCATGCAGGGCTTCCTACCACAACAGCTGCGCCCAGGCTTCCCCCGACAGAGGTGCCGCCTCCCCTGTCCCCTCCGCGAGGTCTGGTGGCAGCGAGAACACCCCGGGGAGTACTCCTGCATTGGGATCCCCCAGAGCTGGTCCCTAAGACACTGGATGGCTACATCTTGGAAGGACGGCAGGGCTCCCAGGGCTGGGAGGTGCTGGACCCGGCTGTGGCAGGCACAGAAACAGAGCTGCTGGTGCCAGGCCTCATCAAGGTATGTGCAGGAGGCGATACAGGGAGCGGCCTCCCAGGGGCTCTCCTGCGTCCTCCTCCATTCGCCAAACCCCATCTTCTCATCTTGATTTGAGCTCTTCACCTCCGCGTCCCACCTCACCCCAGCGCCCCGCCTGCCCCGTCTTTCCGCGCTCCGCTGGGATGCGCGGTGCTGGGCCCTGACCTCCCTCCTGGCACCCCATCCCGTCGCAGGATGTCTTCTACGAGTTCCGCCTGGTGGCCTTCGCGGGCAGCTACGTCAGCGACCCCAGCAACACGGCCAACGTCTCCACTTCCGGTGAGCACCTGGCGGGAGGGAGGAGCGCCAGGGCTTGCGGGGGCTGCGAGCCCACTGACCTTCCCTCGTGGCCCCCTCCTGCCCAGGCCTGGAGGTCTACCCGTCGCGCACGCAGCTGCCCGGCCTCCTGCCCCAGCCGGTGCTGGCCGGCGTGCTGGGCGGGGTGTGCTTCCTGGGCGTGGCCGTCCTGGTGAGCATCCTGGCGGCCTGCCTCATGAACCGGCGCAGGGCTGCCCGCCGCCGCCGCAAGCGCCTCCGCCAAGGTAGGCCGCTCCAGCGTCATCCCTCCCCCCGCGCGCTGGGGCAGCGCCCCGGAGGGCCCCGCCCCTCCTCAAGCCCCTCCCACCTGGGGAAAATCCCTCCCTCCTGTGTGATCCAGGTGCATTCTCTCAGTTGTGTATGTGGTCCTGCCTGCGCTTTTCCCAGCCGGATGGGGTTGGTCGCCTGGTGTTGGGTGAGGGAGTCTGCGCCCCGAGGGCCTTGGTTTTTGCCTGTGTCACCTACTATTCTCGTGACCTTCCAGATCCACCTCTTATCTTCTCTCCCACCGGGAAGTCAGCTGCACAGTAAGTGCCTCCACCTCCTTGGCTTTCTTCTGCCTTTCCATCTTGCGTGCCAGTATCCTCTGTTTCCTTTTTTGCACCTTTACTGGGGGGATGGGAGGGTGGGACAGGAACAAAAGTGGGAGAGGGTAAGAAGGGGTGCGCAGAGGCCCCAGCCTGAGGCCGGTCCAGTGTGGCCTGTGTCTTCCCTCCATCCCCTCCACCTGGTTGGTCCTTTCCTCGCTTGTTCTCCCTAGCTCTGCTCTGTTGTTCACCAAACCTCTCAAGGCCTGACGCTGGCTCCTGGGAGGGGGACCTGCCCCTACCACAGACCCTGATCTCCTGTCCTTCCCCAGCTCTGCTCTGGGCTCAGGCAGTCCTGACAGCGTGGCGAAGCTGAAGCTCCAGGGTTCCCCAGTCCCCAGCCTGCGCCAGAGTCTGCTCTGGGGGGATCCTGCCGGAACTCCCAGCCCCCACCCAGATCCTCCACCTAGCCGGGGACCCTTACCCCTGGAGCCCATTTGCCGGGGCCCAGATGGGCGCTTTGTGATGGGGCCCACTGTGGTGGCCCCCCATGAAAGGTCAGGCCCGGAGCAGGCAGAACCTCGGACTCCAGCTGAGCGTCTGGCCCGGTCCTTTGACTGTAGCAGCAGCAGCCCCAGTGGGGCACCCCAGCCCCTCTGCATTGAAGACATCAGCCCTGTGGCAGCCCCTCCAGCAGCCCCACCCAGTCCCCTGCCAGGTCCCGGGCCCCTGCTCCAGTACCTGAGCCTGCCCTTCTTCCGGGAGATGAATGTGGATGGGGACTGGCCCCCTCTTGAGGATCCCAGCCCGGCTGCGCCTCCAGATTACATGGATACCCGGCTCTGCCCCACCTCATCTTTCCTACGTCCCCCAGACACCCATCCTATGTCCCCCAGGGCATCACTTCCGGGGGATGTGGTAGGGGCTGGGGCAGCTGCAGAGCCCCCTTACACAGCCCTGGCTGACTGGACACTGAGGGAGCGGCTGCTGCCAGGCCTTCTCCCTGCCGCCCCTCGGGGCAGTCTCACCAGCCAGAGCAGTGGGCGAGGCAGCGCTTCCTTCCTGCGGCCCCCCTCCACAGCTCCCTCTGCAGGAGGCAGCTACCTCAGCCCTGCCCCAGGAGACACCAGCAGCTGGGCCAGTGGCCCTGAGAGGTGGCTCCGAAGGGAGCATGTGGTGACAGTCAGCAAGAGGTGAGAGCAGTCCCTGCCCATCCCTTCCTCGGCCCCAGTCCCACCCCAGACCTTCTCACCCGTCTCTTAATACCCTGCATCTTCTCTGCTCCACTCCCATGGAAGCCTCATCTCCTTTTAAAAGCTTTTGCTGAGGTCCAGGGATTTTTTCAGGGGAACCCATGACCTAATGTGCGTTTGGGGTCCCTGAGTTCAGACTTTTCTGAACATCCTCTATTCCTCCACCCACACCATACATTTTTCTTTTTTAACAGGAGGAATACATCTGTGGATGAAAACTATGAGTGGGACACAGAATTCCCTGGGGACATGGAATTGCTGGAGACTTTGCACCTGGGCTTGGCCAGCTCACGGCTCAGACCCGAAGCTGAGCCAGAGCTAGGTGTGTTAGCCCCCTGGAAAGGCAGGCATCTCAGCCACACTGTCCCACATCTGCCCTGCCACCTTAGGACCCATCTATTCCCAGTCAGGCCCTGCCTCCCAGGCTCCTCTGCTCTAGATGGTGCCTTGCCCCCTTGGCCCATCTGTACTGGAAGGGCCTAGCGAGCTTCACATCTGAGCTCAGTGAACCTCAGGGCCTCTTCTCTCATTGTCCTGCCCGCCTCTTGCAGGTGTGAAGACTCCAGAGGAGGACTGCCTCCTGAACACTGCCCATGTTACTGGCCCTGAGGCCCGCTGTGCTGCCCTTCGGGAGGAATTCCTGGCCTTCCGCCGCCGCCGAGATGCTACCAGGGCTCGGCTGCCAGCCTATCGACAGCCAGTCCCCCACCCTGAACAGGCCACTCTGCTGTGAACACCCCTAATACGAGGCTGGGAAAAGGCAAATGGACCTGCAAAGGAGGCCCCCAA
This sequence comes from Sapajus apella, assembly GCF_009761245.1. Taxonomy (NCBI): domain Eukaryota; kingdom Metazoa; phylum Chordata; class Mammalia; order Primates; family Cebidae; genus Sapajus; species Sapajus apella. The sequence goes on along the minus strand of NW_022437059.1, from coordinate 3,580,858 downwards.
CCAGACCTAGCTTCAACCTAGGGCACTGCCCCTGCCCCTTTGGTGCCCAGGCACAGACCCTGATAGTGGACTTGGGTAACCTTGGTATGGAATGTATGTGCTGAACCCCAGGTGATTCTGGGGATTGGAACAGGGATCTTAGGTCTGCCTTCTGTGTGTGTGTATGTGTGTGTGTGCGTGTGTGTGTGTGTTCGTGGTGTGGGTGAAGTTTTTTACAGGTGAATAAATAAAGTCTGAAAGATGTTTCTCTGTGTTATCTGTCTTTGAATCTGAGAGAGTGCTGGGAAAATCCCTGTACCCTGAAAGAGAAGGGGAATCTTCTCGAATGAATGGAGGTGCATTCAGCATTCATTCAAGAAGCATTTACTGAGTGCTTACTGAGGCCAGCTGCTAAAGGCCAGCCATGAACTAGATACTGAGAAAATACAAAATAGTTGAAGACATGCCTTTGCCCTTGGGGTGTTCTTTCTAGTCAGGTAGACAAGTAAAGAAATAGTTACAGTATAACGTGATAAGTTCTGTGATAAAGCTGTGTGTTGGTTATTGTGGTGGCACAGAGGAAGCAGTTACATTCAAGGCCACATTTAGTGAAAGCTTACATCGTGTGCTGGGACAAACGCCACAGATGGGGGGGTCCTCAGGACCCTCACAGATGGTGGTCATGATAACAGTGGCCGGGCGTGGTGGCTCACACCTGTAATTCTATCACTTTGGGAAGCCGAGGTGGGTGGATCACCTGAAGTCAGGAGTTCGAGACGAGCCTGGCCAACATGGTGATACCCTATCTCTATTAAAAATATAACCATTAGCTGGGCGTGGTGGCGGGTGCCTGTAATCCCAGCTACTTGGGAGGCTGAGGCAGGAGAATCATTGAACCCAGGGGGCAGAGGTTTCAGTGAGCAGAGATAACACCAATTCACTCCAGCCTGGGAAAAAGAGCGAAACTCCATCAAAAAATAATAACAGCATTCACTATGTGCCACACACTGCTCTAAGCCCTATAGGTGGACTGTTTCAGTTCTCTACAATTCTGAGTTAGGCAGTCTCATTAACTCAGCTTTATAAAGCAAGGAACTGAAGTATAGAATGCTTTAGTAACATGCACAACAGTCACACAGCAGGTAAAGGGAAGAGCAGGTGGGAAGCCAGTTAAGGAAGGGAACGTATCCTAGGCAGAGGAATAGCCTTTGTAAAGGCACAGAGGAGTGAGAAGGCTTGACAATCAGTGGGACTGGAATATAGGGCTAGGTAGTCAGGGAGGGAACGGAATAGAAAAGTTGGGTGGGACTGGATATTGACATCCTGGAGTCTCAGGTTCAAGGGAGGGCTCTATCATGTGTGAAGAACTCCATGAAGGCTGTAACCAGGACTCCACGGGGGTCGGGGGGAATTTGCTCAACAGAAGCGTGAAAGGATCAGGGGCTCTCCACCCCTGAACTTTGCTATCCTTCACCCTCAGAGACAAAAGAACCCCGGCTAGCCTCCTCCCGCTGAGGCCTCCCCCTCTGATCCCCTCAGGATTTAGGAAGAGATACCAGGTCATAGAAGAGGGGATGAAAGGTGGGGAGAAGACAGGTCTGAACCCTGGGTCCCAACACCGACCACGCCCCTAGGGCCCTGGGCAAAGAGTGACCTCACTGTTAGTCGCTGCCCAGGCTTGAAGTAAGAGGTGAGCAAGATCACGTGGGGGTGCTGTCCCGGCCTGCAAGTCCCAGTCCTGTCACACACTAGTCAGTTGGGGTCGGGGAAGGTCTTCCTGTGCTTTCGTTTACCTTGCCAGCCTCTAAACTAGGAGGCTTCTTCCCACATAAACACGCCCACAGCCTTTAGCTAACTTTCTAGGCAGAAAGTTTCCTACTGTGGCACAAGTCTAAGGGCTCCCGGTGGAGGCTGAGGTTCTCCAGGATGGAGACCACTGCAGCTGCTTCTGTAGGTCCAGACTCCCCGAACCTTTAACCCTTGTTCTGGTCCACTGTCCCTCTCCCTCAAGCAGTCCTCCCGTCTTCTGCGCTGCGGCGCCTTTAAACCTTCTTGGCCCTTGCCCCGCCCCGGGTCCGCCCCGTCTGAGGCGGACCCTCCTGAAAACCCCCGGCCGGGCTGGGCGCACCACTTGCAGCTGCAGCCCCTGCGTTGAGTGAGTTCGCAGCTCTCCAGTCTGCTCGAACGGTGAGCAGCTCGAGGGGGACGGGGGTGGGGGGGATGTGCGTAGACTGTAGAAAGCAAGAAGCCAGCGCTTTGGACTTGCTCCAGCGACCTCCGGGATCAGGGGCTGGCACCAGGCAAGGGTGCGGTGACTGCTTTACCCCTCCCCGTGCTGTCAGGTCCTGTCCCCAAGTCCTGACCCGACGTTGTTGGACGACGAGGTCAGGCGAGGTGAGCCTGTGCACAGACGGGGCGTCCGTCCGGAGCAGGGACTCGGGGACTGAGCCCCACCCACGGGCTCCATCGCCGAGTCCTCAGTGGGACGAGGGGAAAAAAGGGCGTCGGACATTAGCTGGCTGGCCCCGAGTGAACCCGAGTCCCGGCGCCGGCCCTGGCCCAGCTCGTGCTCCCGGGCTTTCCCGCGCGACCCTTCACTTCCTGGTTCCAGGAGCACGTGTGGGCACTGCGTGCCCTCTGCGTCCCCGAGGCCGCCCTTTTCATTCCTGCTCCTGCTAGCTTGCTGTTCTGGGGACTCGAGGTCACGGGCTGGGGGTGGAGAGCTGTGCTTGGGTCGCACGGTGACTTTCTGTGAAGCTCCAGTCATCTCTGACAGTCCGCGGACCTCCCTCGGGGGTCTGGGTGCTGCAGCCCTGACTGCGCCCCGGGGTGTCCTGCCTGGGTGAGGTTGTGGGGGTAGGGATGGCGGCTTTTACCCCAGTCGGAGTGCCGCTGCCCCCACTGGGTGCCCCCTGCTGCTGGGAAAGCCGGTGGTGGCCGCGGGCGTGCGGGCGGGCTGCCCAGACCACTGCGTCACCCCAGCGGTGGGAGGGCGGTGGGTGACTCATGTGTTGTAACGGCCCAGGGTGTGGTTGTGGGGGTGGGGGCGGCGGCCGGGGGGCCGGACCTGCGGGAGCGGAAGTGAACTGCCGCCTCCTCCTGCGCCGCGGGCCTCCTGGGGCCACCTGGAGCCGGTGTCCTGGGAGTTCTGCGGGCAGTTGGTATCTGTGGGGCAGAGAAACGGGGTGAGAGTGGGGATGGAGTGTGGGATCCGATGTGGTAGACCTGTGGCTGGGACGGGACTCCCCGCAGTTTTCTCTCTAACTCCAAAGCACCAGACGGCGGTGGCGCTCCATCTCCAGCCCCCTCCCAGTTTCTCCTCCCCACTGCAAGGGAGACCTAAAACTGCAGAGGAGGCCAAGGCAGGGCGGGCCCAGTAGGGCCCTACCATTCCAGAACCAACAAATAGGTTTTGTCCGACAGCAACTCCCTTCCTCACCCCAAGGCCTCTGCCCGGGCCCTCCTCCCTGCCAAACTCCCCCCACAACCCGTTCTCATTCCATCCCTTCTCCCTCCAGAATTTTCAGTTGTGGGTTCTCTAGCTCAGAACACGCTTTTCCTTCCCAGGGCATTTCTTCTCCTGAACTGCTTCCTGCGCCTGCTTCTTGCCCAACGCGGGTCATTTCCTATCTCCCCCACATGCTGTCCGCTCCCACTGTAGCTGCCTCCTGGAGGAACTCCTTGCACCTGGCTACACCGGGGCACTGCTGGGACGATCCCACTTCTGCCCCCGTACTCACAGCCTGCTCACCACAATGTCTGTGTGCAGCGGGTGTTTCTGCCCGGGGCCCCCACCCAGCCTCCAACACTGTGTTTGGTATACAGAAGCCATGGCAACGGCCCCCACCTCATCCCTCCTCCCACGCAAGCCTTGGAGCTTCCTGTTTGTGTGGCCTCAGCTTTCTCTTCTGCTCCTGACTCTTGGTGGTTAGGGGCTGCCCTACGGTGGTTCCCTTAACTGTGGGCCGCCCCCCATCCTTGCTGCTGCCTGTGGCTGGTGCCCTCACTGTGCTGTTTGAGAACAGTCCCTGCCCCAAATCTGAGTTGGGAAGTTACCCGGTGTCCCATCTGCACGGAGGATGGGAGTCCCTTTGTCTTCCCAATTAAACACCCTAGCCAAGAACCCCGAAGTCTCCCCTCCCCCACCCACGTCCGCCTTTTCTTTGGCTTTGGCTTTGGTGAGGTAAGCTTCCAGCCCAGGGTCTGGGTGGGGCCGAGTGCCTGGCGTGGCCCCTCCCCGTTTCCCGCCTATTGTAACTCCAGGGTGAGGGTGAGGGTTGTTCTCCCGGCTGCTGTAGCACTAGGGTTTAGATTGCTCGCTGCCAGCCCATCCCCCACGTTGTTCAGCCGCCGCCTTCCCTTGGGCTCCCCAGCTCTGGGGGTCCCCCACACCTGTCTTGCGGTTGGGCATATCTCTTCTCCCCACCCTGGTAGGCAACTTGCTTGCTGTTTTCTCTATGATTTAGGGAGGGCAGGGGCAGGTCCCCTGGGGGTCCCTAGGCTGGACCTTCCCAGCTCCAGCAGCCGCAGCCCATCAGCTCCTGCCTGCCCGTGGGGGTGGGGAGGAGAAACAGCTGCTGGCCTGGCTGGAACTGCCCCTTCTCAGGACTCCGCCCTGTGGCTCTGGCACCTCAGAGCTGGAGGGCAGTGGCCCCGGAGTGGAGCAGACACACTGCAGCTGGAGGCCGTGACCCTGCCAGCTGTGTCCAGGCCCCGGAGTGGGGGCGGGGGGCCCTCAGCCTCCGCTTTCCACCCAGTGGTGGGTCTGGGAGGCCAAGTTTGTCCTGCCTTGGGGGTTCGGGGCCCTGGAAGAGTCTGGCTTCAGTCTCTTCTCTGCTCTTATCCCCAGTGTCTAGGTTAATCATTGTCCTGCCCTTCTTTACCTGTGCCATGGTAATTCCTGAGCCTCAGGCCACTTGGTCCCTGGAAACACGTCCCTGAGAGACCCAGGTGACTAGAGCACAGCACCCAGAAGAGAGGTGTGGAACCGGGCTGCAGCAAGGGGGCTCACTGGTGGTAGTAGCCCTTAGCCCCTTCCTCCTCTTACCTGTCTTCCAGCCATTCCCCGTGCATCAGAGCTTAGAGGTTTCTATGGCAGAGTGGCCGTAGAAACTTTCTCTTCAGACCTCAGCCACCCCACCCCACCTGCCTTCCCCCAGCTAATGGTGTGGGTGCCTGGCACTTTGGGTCAAGGCCCAGACTGACACTTATCTAGCCCAGCTTTTGGGCTGGGGGAAGTGGAGGGGGTGAGTTGCTCTTAATGAGGTTTAAAAATAACTGATTTCGGGGAGGATATGCCGGAAATGTGCAGCTTGATAAGCTGGGGTGGAAAGGAGCAGCCATGTTGGAGTCGGGATGGGAGGGACTGGCCCGCCACCCGGCTTCTGTGACTGAGAGGTGTTGAGGGTTTGAGGCACGCTGGTCCCCTTGTATTTTGCAGAGCCCCAAGGCCTGCTGAGGGGGTAGTGAGACTGTTTAACCTGAGTGTGTGGGAGAGCGGGAGCCAGAGTGGCTTCATCCCTGAAGGCTGACCTGGCCTGGAGCCAGATGTGGTTAGAAGGGGTGGCTCTCGGCTGGGCGAGGTGGCTCATGCCTGTAATCCCAGCACTTTAGGAGATTGAGGCAGGCGGATCACGAGGTCAAGAGATCAAGACCATCCTGGCACCATCCTGGCCAACATGGTGAAACCTCATCTTTAAAAATGTAAAATGTAAAAATTAATTTAAATTTAAAAATGTAAAAATTAGCTGGGCGTGGTGTCACGTGCCTGTAGTCCCAGCTACTCGGGAGGCTGAGGCTGGAGAATCACTTGAACCTGGGAGATGGAGGTTGCAGTGAGCTGAGATTGAGCCACTGCACTCCAGCATGGCGACAGAGCAAGACTCCGTCTCAAAAATAAAGAAGGGGTGGCTCTCTTTCCTGCCCTGAACGAAGATGCCTGTCCTGGGGGTCCCCTTTCATGAGCAGCCTGACAGCTAGCTCTGTTTTGGAGAAGAAAGACCAAACGAGGGTGGGGATGGGACAGAAAACGGGGACTGTGCCCCTTCTCGGTGCTTGGCTCCCTTGGCATCAGTAGCATGCCTGGGTCTTGCTCAGCCTCTGAGTGTCAGACCCAGGTGGTGCGGTGTTGGATGGGAACACACTGCCACAGTGAGGCTGACCGACTCAGGCCATTGGTGGTTGGGAAACCACCCAGTTCTTGCTAATCAAGGTCCTCCAAGTCAGTTAAAGAAACCCTCCTGTGTATTTCCCCATCCTGCCCTCTCTTCCCAGCTTTCCCCCAAAATATCACCCAGGGCTCCTGTATTAGTTCCCTATCTCCGCTGTAAGAAATTGGTACAAGCTTAGGGATTTAAAGCAACGCAAATACAGTATCGTACAGCTCTACAGACTTCAACAGGGGTCTCACTGGCTAAAATGCAGGTGTTGGCAGGGCTGTGTTCCTTGTAGGGGGTTTCGGGCGAATCCATTTCTTTGCCTTTTCTGGCTTTTGGAGGCCACCTGCATTGCTTGGTTCTTGACCCTGTGTGACTCCAACTTCTGCTTTCATTGTTACTCTGTCCCACTCTGACTCACCTGTCTCCCACTTTCAGTTAGTAAGGACCCTTGTGATTACACTGGGCTCATCTGGGTGATCCAGGATAATCTCCCCCTCTCAAGATCTTAATCACATCTATGAAGTCCCTTTTTGTCATGTAAGGTAACATATCCACAGGCTCTGGGAATTAGGACATGGACACTTTTTTTTTTTTTTTTTTTTGAGACGGAGTTTCGCTCTTGTTACCCAGGCTGGAGTGCAATGGCACGATCTCGGCTCACCGCAACCTCCGCCTCCTGGGTTCAGGCAATTCTCCTGCCTCAGCCTCCTGAGTAGCTGGGACTACAGGCACGCGCCACCAGGCCCAGCTGATTTTTGTATTTTTAGTAGAGACGGGGTTTCACCATGTTGACCAGGATGGTCTCGATCTCTTGACTTCGTGATCCACCCGCCTCGGCCTCCCAAAGTGCTGGGATTACAGGCGTGAGCCACCCGCCCGGCAGGACATGGACACTTTTAAGGGGCTATGATTCTGCCTATCATAGCTCCTAGAAGGGAAAGTAGAATTTTTTTTTTTCTTTTTTCTTTTTTTTTTTGGGACGGAATTTTGCTGTTGTTGCTGAAGCTGGAGTGCCGTGGTATGATCTTGGCTCATTGCAACCTCCACCTCCCCGGTTCAAGCAATTCTCCTGCCTCAGCTTCCCAAGTAGCTGGGACTGCAGGCACGAGCCACCATGCCTGGCAAATTTTTTGTATTTTTAGTAGAGACGGGGTTTCACTGTGTTAGCCAGGATGGTCTCGATCTCCTAACCTTGTGATCATCCACCTGCCTCGGTCTCCCAAAGTGTTGTGATTACTGGCGTGAGCCACTGGGCCCTGCCCTAGAATTTGTTTTTATTGCCTGGTTTCTCGTAGGCAATTTCTTTTCCTTGCTGAAATCCCTCAAGGACCTATTCAGGCCTACCTCTTCCAGAAAGCTCTCCCAGGCTGCTTCTGCCCATCTGCTTCTTTTAATTCCTACAACATGTGATCTGAACTGTAAACTTCAGTATTCTTTGTGTGCAGTCCTTACCCGTTCATATGTACTCGCTGTGTTTCCCTGATGGCACTGTGGGTACTTGAGGACCAGCGACTTCTTTCTCTTTCACAATCCCTGGCACAAATAGTAGGTGCTCAGTTAAAATCCAGTGGTTTGCACCAACCTAGATGGTTAAAAAAAAGAAGCAAAGAAAACCCAGAGATTGAGTGAGAGTAGATCCAACCAGTTTCCCAAATGGTTCCACATTCTTCCTCCTCTCCCCAAATCATTCTCTTTTCCAGGGCTATTAAAGAGCAGAGTTGCATTTGGCCGCAGTTCTGGTCCTCAGCCTTGGGGCTCACCCTGGGGGATATGGCAGGCAGAATTCCTGAATTCCCCACTCCCCAAGACTGCAAGGTGTTGACCAAAGGCCCGGGTGTGTCCTCTCTCTAGCTCCCCACAGCCACCGCCACCCATTGGAATGGCCAACAGGGGACCTGCATATGGCCTGAGCCGGGAGGTGCAGCAGAAGATTGAAAAGCAATATGACGCAGACCTGGAGCAGATCCTAATCCAGTGGATCACCACCCAGTGCCGAAAGGATGTGGGCCGGCCCCAACCTGGGCGGGAGAACTTCCAGAACTGGCTTAAGGATGGCACGGTGAGAGCTGGGCCCCACTGGCTTAGAAGTGCGGGCAGAGCAGGCCTGGGCCCAGCGGACTGGGGATTGTTTAACCTGCAGAGGGGAAGGCTGAGAGCACAGAAGTCCCAGCCTCTTCCTCAGCCTGAAGGTCTTTGTCGAGGATGTGAGGGGGCCCATGCCTTCCTCCCTTCCCATGGAGTGGAGGGTAAGGGTGAATGCTCTAAGGAAAGAACTGTGGGAGAGTGTATTAGTGAGGAAAGACTAGAAACCGGCTTTTCACTCTGGGCTTGAAGGCAGGAGGCTGGCAAGAAGGACCCTGAGGCTTACCCTAGTGAAAGAGGCTGAGCTGTCTTCAGGCAGGACAGGAGCCTCTCTGGTTCCTTGGCTCTGGTTCTGAGGGTGGTGCACGCTGAGCTGTGGTAGGTAGGCATGCTCTCACCTTTGCTGTCCTCATCCAGGTGCTATGTGAGCTCATTAATGCACTGTACCCCGAGGGGCAGGCCCCTGTAAAGAAGATCCAGGCCTCCACCATGGCCTTCAAGCAGATGGAGCAGATCTCTCAGTTCCTGCAAGCAGCCGAGCGCTATGGCATTAACACCACTGACATCTTCCAAACCGTGGACCTCTGGGAAGGTGGGACAGGGCCAGGGTCTGGGGCCTGTCATCCAGGAGACCAGAGATGGGGCTGGGCCCTCTTGACCAGGGAGAAGGGACTGTTTTCTGGCTCCCTGAGGAGAAAGAGGGGTGTGTTTGTGTTTCCTGGAGGACTTGGTCATATTGCGGGCTGGAATATGGAGAAGAGTATGGAAATGAATTGTAAAAATAATTAGGAAGCTAGGCCTGCTGACTTAGTGATAGAGGTGGAATCCTGGCATCCAGGACCCTGTGGAGGCTGACACATTCCCATTCTCCTTCCCAGGAAAGAACATGGCCTGTGTGCAGCGGACGCTGATGAATCTGGGTGGGCTGGCAGTAGCCCGGGATGATGGGCTCTTCTCTGGGGATCCCAATTGGTTCCCTAAGTAAGTATTGCTGGGGCAGCCTCAGGGTCCGGCAGGTGCCCAGCCCCTGTCCCTGGGAAATAAGTAATCTCAGTAGCAGCTGGCCCTTTACAAAGCACTTTCAGAACATTCCTCATCTTACTTAATCCTCACAATACCCTCTGGCATGGCAAGTGATTGTCCCTTTGGACAGATGAGGAGGCGACTTCAGAGAGCTTATGGCTCTTGAGGGCAGAGCTGGCACCAGTCCTTGAGTCAATAGCAAAGCCTGCGCTCTGTCCAGGGAAGGGATTTACTAGGGCAGCCTGTGACCTCCTCCTAACCAGCTCTCCCTTGCCATGCAGGAAATCCAAGGAGAATCCTCGGAACTTCTCGGACAACCAGCTGCAAGAGGGCAGGAACGTGATCGGGTTACAGATGGGCACCAACCGCGGGGCATCTCAGGCAGGCATGACCGGCTACGGAATGCCACGCCAGATCCTCTGATCCCGCCACAGGCCTTGCCCCTGCCCTCCCACGAATGGTTAATATATATGTAGATATATATTTTAGCAGTGACATTCCCAGAGAGCCCCAGAGCTCTCAAGCTCCCTTCTGTTAGGGTGGGGGTTCAGCCTGTCCTGTCACCTCTGGGGTGCCTATTGGCAGCCCCTCCCCCCAGCTTACTAATACATTCCCTACCCCATACCCATCAAAACTGGACCATCTGGGCTCTTCTTTTCCCCTGGGACCAAAATGTAGGGGCCTCAGCACCCCCACCACCATGCCTCTCCTCTCTCCTGGCCTGCTCTGTCCCTGACTCTGTGCCCTCCATCCATCCATGGCTGAGCGTCAGTGATGCTGCCTCCGCTTTCTGATGCTGGACTTGCCTTGCTTCTACAAGCATGCTTCTCCCGCAGCTGTGGCTGGCTGCAGGAACTTAATTTATAGGGAGGAGCCTGTGGCAGCTGCTGCCCCAGCCACAGCTGCACTGACTGTGCTCACCACACATCTGGGGCAGCCTTCCCTGGCAGAGGCCCTCATTCTCATTTTCCATTCCCCTCACTGTGGCTAAGGGGTGGGGTGAGGGGATGGAGAGGGAGGGCTGTCTACTATGGTCTGGGGCTTGAGGAAGATGAGTTTGTTGATTTAAATAAAAAGAATTTGTCTTTTTCGAATGGACTCTGGCGGTGTCTGGGACCACTGTGCCACTGTGGGGAAGGGAGGAATACTGGCAAAGTGCAGTGAGTGATGCCGGAAGGAGGGCAGAGGTGAGAGTTTGCAGTGCGAACCCCCATCTTCAGCTTCCTCCCATCCCCATTCTCACTTGGTTTAGGGGAGGGTGGGTTGGAATTGAGGTGGGGATAGGATCTCACAGCTGAATGAAGACTATACCGTAGACAGTGTCCATAGGGAGGTAAGGCCCTTTCTAGTCAATGGAATTGGGTAATCCTGCCTACTTCCTCTGGCTGGGTCTGCCTCTACAGCCAGAACAGCTTCTCAGTCACTAGGAGGGTGGGGCTGGCTGCTGGCACTGCCATGAATCCTGGCAAGGGCAGCTGTTTCCAGGTGAGAGGCCCTCAGGCAGGCTTGGGACGAGGTGGTCTGTGCTGGAGTTGGCCGGACCTGTGTGGGGCTGAGGGTGGGGGCTGCAGTGGTGAGGGAAGCGGAAAGCTGGGGAATGAGCAGGAGGGAGTTGGTGGTGGTGGCTGGAGGGAAGGAGCCTTATTGATTGATCCTAAGCACCTGTGAATTACATGCCTGGGAGGGACTAGTGGCAGAGCCTCCTTTCTAGGTGGGTAGCCTAGGGCCAAGATCCGTCAGTTTTGGGTCAAGTTGTCTCCAGTGCCTATCCCTGACCCAAACATGAGTGTACTACCCATAGTTTTCTTTTTTTTTTTCTTTTTAAGACACAGTCTGGCTCTGACACCCAGGCTGGATGGAGGGCAGTGGCGCCACTTAGTTCACAGCAACTGCTGCCTTCGGGTTCAAGCAGTTCTCCTGCCTCAGCCTCCCAAGTAGCTGGGACTACAGGTGCCTACCACTATGCCCAGCCAATTTTTGTATTTTTAGTAGAGATGGAGTTTCACCACATTGGCCAGGCCGGTCTCGAACTCCTGACCTCAAGCGATTCACCTGACCTCATGGTTCCACCTTTTCTTGCCATCTCCCAACACCCCAGCCTCCGCCTCCCGGAAGTGCTGGAATTACAGGCTTGTGAGCCACCACGCCCAGCCCCAACCACAGTTTCTAATCTCTAGGTATTACCTTCACCCCAAGGCTTCCCAATCAGACCCTGTGTCTCCCCAGGGGGAATTTCAGGCGCCCTGGGCCAGCCTGACATTAGGTTCCAGCCCCATCAGCCTTCCTTGCCCCTCTCCCCCTTTCTACTAAAGTAGAAAGGTTTTATCTCTGTCTCCCTAGGAGGAGAAATTCAGGACCCTGTGCCTGAGGGAAACAGGTTTATAACCAGAGCTTTTATTTTCTCCCCTTTTGCTCCCCTGTTTCTCGGATGCTCCCTCTTCCAAGAAGCACCCACTAGGGGCCAGGCCCCCTGCCTGTGTTCCATAGCCATGGCTGTCAGCCTTGGCTCCACGCCACGCCACGCCACGCCACGCCATGCCACACCTTGGGAGGGGCTGTATTTGCTTGCTTGCTGCGCTCTCACAGACTGTGGCACAGATAAGATAGGCTGCAGCCTATGGGCAAATTCCCAGGGGATTAGATCCTTTATCTCCCATTCAGGAAGGCTTTGTGGAATGCTAGTGATGTCATCGCAGAGAAAACATTGAATTCGCTATTTATACTAGAACAACAAACCGTCACCTTCCCTGGTTTAACTATTTATAGCTATAAATTTTTGGCCACATGCCTCACAACTCTGAGAAATGCCGTTTGTTACCGTGTCAGCACCGAGAACCACTGCCTTCTCCCAGAAGACTCTCACAAATGCCCAGGAGGTGGATACCACTGTCATATGTTCCCCATTTTGTTCTCAGATGAGGAGGCTGGGTCTCAGAAGGGCCAAGGAACGTGCCCAGGGCCACAAAGCAATTAAGGGAGGAGCAGGGATTTGCATCCAATCAACCTGGCTCTGAACCCAGCTAGCCCGTGCAGTTCTAGACTCAGCATGAAGTGAAGCTGTGGAGGGACTAGGGGACAGAGGTGGTGGTGGGTGGCAGGTGCTCATCTGCAAGCTGAAGGTGATAGTTCTTCCCTCGTGAAGTTGCCGTGAGGATCAGATGAGCCGCGGAAGGCGCCTTGCACGGGGACTGTGAGCACACAGTGCTCAGGAAATGGAAGTGTGGGGAATAAAATGTAGAACATTTGTGTGTGGACCCTGGGCTGAGAGGAAGCTGATGCTGGCAGTGTCACGCCCTTCGCCCCCACCCTGTTGAGTGACCCTATCCCCACTCCCTGGAATAGTTTATTTTCAAGAAAGACACCGGCTGGATTTGAGAGGTGCTCATCTGTGGGGCTCGCCTTTCTTCTAGCTGCACCCACCACCACCCAAGCCTTGTAAGGAATCTCAGTGTCCCCTTACTCCATCTAACTGCAGACTCAGCTGCTGATTCCTTCTGGAACCGGCCTCCGCTGGCATCCCAGCATTTTGTTCTGCTTTCTGTTTGTCTGCTTTTTAGTATTTTGTCTCACCTGAGGTCACAATTTCATCCCCAACTCGGCCTCTCTCATCTCTGACCCCACTTGAGGCCCAGAAGCCCAGACCAGGCCCCAGCCTGTGTATGATTCTGCCTTTTCTTGCCATCTCCCAATACCTTATTCTCCATGGCTCCCCGCGGTGGCAGTCTCTCTCTCTCTTTTAAAGTTCCGGATACATGTGTAGAATGTGCAGGTTTATTACATAGGTGTACGTGTGCTATGGTGGTTTGCTCCACCTATTAACCCATCACCTAGGTTTTAAGCCCCACACCCACCGCTTTCCCCACCACAGGCCCCGGTGCGTCTTGCTCCCCTGCCTGTGTCTATGTGTTCTCATTGTTCAACTCCCTATCAGGTGTCTCCTAACACTCTGCCCTTGCAGGGCTGCTGCCGCCGCCTGAAACTATCTCCTTCCAGGTCTCACCCCCAGTTGCTCCTTATCTCCTTCAGGTTTTTGTTCAGATGTCACCTTCCCTGATCACCTCATTTAAAACTGCACACTCCACCCTCAGCCTGCACCTGGTGCTCCGCTCCTGCTTGCTTTTATCACTACCTGACACCCAATATTTTTTTACCTATTTATTTTCTGTCCCCTCCCATAGAATGTACACTACAAGAAAGCAGGCTTTTGTTGGTTTTGCTCATGTGGAGTAGTGGCTGGCATGTTGTAGGTGCTGGATAAATATTTGCTGAACGAATGAATGAGCACGATACCACCCTCATGCTCCTCTGTCCCCTGGCTTGGCAGCATAGTGCCCAGCCAGCCCAAGGGCCTACCAACCCAGCCTGCCATCAGATCTGAGATAAAGCCCAGCTCATCTGCCTGCTTCCAATGCTTCCAGATTATACATTTCCAAAGAATAAAAGCCCGAGAAGCTGCATTTCCTACGGACAGAGGAGAGGAGGTTGGAGGGTGGAGTGCATGCTCTGGATAAATGGAAGATGATTTTTTTCTTCCCCCACAACTCTCTCTCAATGGAAGGTGATTTGAGGATTTGGGGAAAAAAGAATGGGAGGAGGGCAGGAGGAAGAGGGAGAACCAGCTTCAGTTTATTTGTTCCTTGCCTTCAGCCTGGAAGTGGAAAATCACCAGGGAGGTGGAGGGAAGGTAGGCTTGGCTCATGGTGGCCAATGGAAAGGAGAGCTGGGGAAGGGAGGCAGAGAGGAGGAGGAGGAGGAGGAGGAAGAGGGTTTCAGATGCTCCACCCATTTTGGCTCACCTGTGGGTAACAAGCGTAGCTCTGTGCAGCCTATTCATGTGCGTGTGAGTGTGCATCCAGGTGTGTGAGAATTCGCAGGGCTGGGGGGAGTGCAGGTGGGGGGAGATGAATCTGTGACTGTGGGTGGAGGCTGCCTATGAGTATGTGTTTACCAAGGATTGGGGATAATGGGTGCAGAGAGGTGTTTGTCCTGTGTGCGTAGGCCACTGTGTGTTTGTACATGGCTCCGTGGAGAACAATATGTCCCATTCCTGCCTCAACCGCTGAAGGAGGCCTCTGAGAGCTTGGCAGAAGGCCCAAGGAGCAGTGGAGCAGGGAAAGAGCTGGATGATAGGACCCCAGGGAGGGAACAATAAAGGGCCTGGGATTAAATTTGTTGAAGAAAAGGCTAAAAGGGTGAATTAATAACTGTCTTCTTGAGAAGAAATGGGTTTTAGTCCCAGTGGCCAGGGAGGCAGATTAGAAGAAAATGCACCAAAGTTGCATCTAGAGAAACTTAGATTAGACAAGGAAAAACGATCCTCTTGACTCTGAAGGTTATTAGCCTTTGGAATCTCTTAAGGGTCAGGAGGAATGTCTTCAATAATAGGACAAATGGCATCTTGTTGCAGAGGAAAATGGGCAGTTCTGCCTGGGAATGCTCATATACACATTGATTTTTTTCATTCATATATTCATTCATTTAACAGTTATTGAGGTCCTACTTTATGTCAGGTTTTATGGGGGATGTGGATTATTAATACACGATCTCTTTGCTCAAAGAGTGCATAGTTCTGTAGATACAACACAGATAGGAGCCACAATAATTCAGGAAACCCGTGACATGTGCCTTTGGAGAAATGCAAATAGAGCTTTGTGGGAGGACTACTGTCTGCCTCTCAATGCTCTGGATGGTGACTGGTGGTGACGTCATGGGGAGCTGAGGTGGCATACCTCTGGGATCATCTCCCTTGATCAGCCCAGGGTAGTGGGAGAGCCGGATGGGGGGACTGTTCTGGAAAAAGGAGCAGTCCCTGGCTTTGTGGTCAGAAGTCAGGCTTCAGTGTGGGGTGAGGGTCTATATCTTTCCTGCCTGGAGTGGGGAAGGGCAAAAAGGCCTGAGTGACAGTGAGAACCAGGGCTCAGGTAAGGACAGATCAACATCACTGGAGTTGGGGGTAGGTCTGAAGGGGTTCTATAAACATCTCCTCAGACACTGGGACGGTCAACTGTTTTACATCACTGTTGACAAAACCTGAGACAAAGTCTTGCTCTGTCGCCCAGGCTGGAGTGCAGTAGCGCGACCTTGGCTCACTCCAACTTCTGCCTCCCGGGTTCAAGCAATTCTCCTGCCTTAGCCTCCCGAGTAGCTGGGATTACAGGCACCCACCACCATGCCTGGATAATTTGTGTATTCTAGTAGAGACAGAGTTTCACCATGTTGGCCAGGCTGGTCTCGAACTCCTGACCTCAGGTGATCTGCCTGCCTCAGCCTCCCAAAGTGCTGGGACTGCCCCTGGCCCTTCTCTCATTTTATAGATGAAGAAACTGAAGCTAAGGGAATAAAAGTAACTTGCTGAACCCAGCTAGTGGAAAACCAGATTTAAGCTTCTGACCACCGAAGTCCAAGCTATTGGTCACCCTGTCATAGGGCTCCCCTGTGAGGTGGCTGACCCTGGGGAAGGGTTCAGCCTGCAGAGGGCTTGAGCTGCGGTTTCTCTGTGAGTGGAGGCCCAGGGCCACAGTGGAGGAAGGAAGAGGTCAGGTTTGGGAAGACGTGCAGGAAGTTCAGTTCTGCAGCTGCCACTTCTCTGAGGCAAGTGAGGATCTGGCAGCTTTAGATGGGAATTAATGGAGAGTACCTGAGGTTGAGCGCCTGGATCCAGCAACTGGGGGTTTGTGTCCCCAAGTCTCCCTGATCTTTCTAGATGCTCCTCAGACAGCCAACTCTTTTTTTTTTTTTTTGAGATGGAGTTTTACTCATGTTTCCCAAGCTGGAGTGCAATGGCGTGATCTCGGCTCACCGCAACCTCCACCTCCCGGGTTCAGGCAATTCTCCTGCCTCAGCATCCCGAGTAGCTGGGATTACAGGCACGCGCCACCATGCCCAGCTGATGTTTTGTCTTTTTAGTAGAGACGGGGTTTCACCATGTTGACCAAGATGGTCTCGATCTCTTGACCTCGTGATCCACCCGCCTCGGCCTCCCAAAGTGCTGGGATTACAGGCTTGAGCCACTGCGCCCGGCTCTTATCTCCAGCAATAAAAACCACGGCAACCATCAGGATGATGCCTGAGACTTTCACTTTCAAGGCATTAGCATATCTTAATTCCCGAGAGGCTTATCTCCTCCTGGTAAGGCTTTAGTAGTTTTATGCCCTTTAGAGAGAAGAGAAGAACTAAGCCTAGCGAGTGTAAGTGATTTTCAGGGTCCCAGTCCTCTTGGGAGTAGAAAGCATGCCTTATGTATCTTTGTGTGGCTCACAGGTCTCAGAGCAGATAGTGTCAGGCCCAGAAGGAGCTCAGTTCAAGTCCATTGTTTTGAATTGGTTCTGCACGCATTAGAATCCGGGTCTCTGGACTCCTGGTCACTCACTTGATGTTGAAAATACCCAAAGTCAAGTGTACCCCTGGATGTGAGTTTGGCTATAGCCTACAGTGGACTCAGGATGGTGGGATACCCCAGCTCCCATCCTCTGTTTTCTCCTAACCCTGCTACAAGGAGTCTCAACTTCTTGAAACTTGTTCTGTTCTCTAATTGACATCCTCAGACTGCCAGCATTGGAATCTCCCGGGATGCTGGTTAGAAATGCAGATTCCATCATGTGGTCTGGTCATAGAGACACAAGACCCAGTGGTCACTGAGGGATGTGGTCTCTGCATGGACTATCTTGATTCCCGGCCATACCTCCACATGCTGCCTGGTAGAGAGGGCCTTCCACAAATAAGTGTGTTAAATGAATGAAAAAAAAAAAAGGAATGCAGATTCCAGTTAGACCTCTGAGACCTATGGACTGAGAATCTGCAGCAGAGGTAGTGAGCATGGCATCTTGAATTTGCATTCAAACAGGCTTCCTCCATAATCCTTAGGCAACGACGAGCTAGGAGATTCACGAGAGAAGTTTCTCCAGCAAGAAACTTGAGGTCTGTGAGGCCTGGCCTTGAGGCCTTGAACAAGAGTGGGCCCTCCCCCTCCCCCTGCACTGTTTGGTGACTGTGGCTGGGTTGCCAGGGGAACCAGGCTGTGTAACTTCCTGGCTTTGGCGGTTTTCCCCTCCTTGGCCTTATCTCAGCATCCGCCACCCTGTCCAGGGCCTGTGCGGGTCACGTAGGAGGAGAAGCTGGTGCCAGGCGTGTGGAGGCGTGCCTAGGACACCAGGGCAAGGCTGGCCCAAGGACTTGGGGCAGGCAGGAGGGTGGAGAGGTGGTTTCCAAGAAGGCAAGGAGGCTGCAGATTTTGTTAATGTCTTTCTCTTTGGTCTGAGAGATAGCTGCACTGTGGGAATGTGGGGAAGGGGGTTGGTCAGCCTGGGGCTCTGTCTGTCATTATTCTGGCATTTCAACTCCTCATTCGTGGCCTAATTCCCCCTCCCTGGGAGTAGGGGCACCAGTAATACTGTGGCCTGGCCTGTGTCCCCCTTTCTCCTCCTTCCTCCCTCTGCTCTCTAGACCCAGGGCCTCCAGTGCCCCTCAGTGCTCGTCACTACCATCCCCACCCTGACATCTCTGCCCCAGCTTTATTCACCCCTACTTATTCTCCTTGGCTGCAAATTTCTTCCTGTTCTTCAGACTCTGCCCCTCCCCGTGGCCCATGCTGGGTCTCCTAGAAGGTAGCAGGAAGCCCTGAGAGTCTTTAAGAATGGAAAAGAGAAAAAGTTTTGAAGAACAAGGGAAGGCAGGAAATAGTTGAGTAAAATAATTCATGCATTTAAGTATTTGTTTATGTTTTCAGCCATACTTTGATTTACAAAGAATTGAAAGCAGTTTTGAGAATTCGAGTGTTCCAGGAAGAAGGGGAATAATGAAAATAGTGAAATAGCCTCTCAGGCCTCTATGCAACTTGGAGGATTTATGGTCTGATTCCTTTGGTGCCTATATTACATTAAGAACAAATAACCCCCCGCTCCCATCACCATATTCCCATGCTCTGGGGGAAAGAAGCTCAAAGAAAACAGCCAGACACTGTGAAAATTGATTTTCCAGCCTGGTCTTATCTTCATGATATCTTTCTTTGGGGCTCTGACCCTATCTCACAGATAGAGAAACGAGGCCCAGGTGGTTCAGGAAGTTAGCCAAGGTCTCTCACCTCTAAGTGGCTGAGACAGGGTTCAAACCCTGCTGATCTGTCTCCAAAATCAGTCACCACTTCTCCACTTTGCTCCTCCAGGGAACACAAATTGGCGAGAGCTTCTTCTAGGATAGCCCAGATGGAATTATTGATTAGAAACCAAGCCTAGAAGAAGTAATGCTGTACTGAGGACCAAATGGGCATCGCGGAATTCCTTTATGGGGGGTACTCCTAAAATGGGAGCAGAGGCTGTGTAGGGAAATGTGAACAGGTCCAAAGGAAGTGGGGTGACCCCTATCTTGGAGAATTCCCAGCAGCTAGCAAAGGAGTTCAAAGGAACCCTGAGAGAAATAGACCATCACTAACACGAGCTATATGCACTTACACAGACTCTGCCACAGGAAGGTCGAAATCCCAAATCTATGGTCCTGCTACCCCCATCCCAGTTCCTTCTTCTTCCTTCACATCCAGCTTCAGTATCTCTGATCCCTGCACTGTGAGGTGCAGTTTCCTAAATGCATTTCAGAGAAAGGGGACAGGGAAGAGAGGAGGAGAAGGCAGGGGACAGGAGGGGAGGGAAGGGGGTGGGAAGGACAGAGCAGGAATCAGGGAACCAGTCTCCTTTCTCATTGTACTTAGACAGGAGACACGCTCAAGTAACAGGCCAGACTTTTCATTGTAACCAAACGGCTCTGCTGGACCTTGTCTCCCAGGCTCCTCCCATTTAAATGTGCTTATTCATCAGAGAGTCAAAATTCCTGTCCCTCCACCTCCACCAAGCACCAAGTGGGGAGCACCTCTGGGCCAGCAGGGTGACCAGCACCCAGGTCTAGTGGCTGTGAAGTAGAGGTGCCAGGACCAAGTCCAGCCCAAGATTGCTGGGCTCTGCTCCCACCTCCACACCCAGCTCCTCTCTTGGCTCTGAGCTCCCAGCCTCTGGCCGACAATCAGGCTTTATCCTGAGACTTCTCTGGGAGTAGGAAGGATCAGGGAGCCTGAGGTGGGGTTAGAGCTGGACCCAGAATCTGGACCTGCCCTCTTTCTCAGGCATCTTTAGCCTCTAAACTTTCACCACTGTTCTCAGTCCTTGCTTGCTGGGCAGAGAGAGCTGGCTGAAAATGGGACAGAGAACTAGGAGGAGAGGGAAATGAGAGCCTGGGGGAAGGAAAGGGACTCTAAAGACGAAGAAGTAGAAATGGGGAAAAGAAAGGCTGGAAAACAACAGTGAGGAGAAGAGTGAGCAGAGCTTGGCCGAGGTTGGGAGGTGAGAGTAAGGGCACCCCCTTGCCGTCCCCAGCAGCACCAGATATGGCTGCATTTTTTTTTTTTTTTTGAGACGGAGTTTCGCTCTTGTTACCCAGGCTGGAGTGCAATGGCGCGATCTCGGCTCACCGCAACCTCCGCCTCCTGGGTTCAGGCAATTCTCCTGCCTCAGCCTCCTGAGTAGCTGGGATTACAGGCATGTGCCACCATGCCCAGCTAATTTTTTGTAGTTTTAGTAGAGACGGGGTTTCACCATGTTGACCAGGATGGTCTCGATCTCTTGACCTCGTGATCCACCTGCCTCGGCCTCCCAAAGTACTGGGATTATAGGCGTGAGCCACCGCGCCCGGCCTATGGCTGCATTTTTGAACCAAGTTTTGCTGAAAAGGAGAAGGTTGCCTCCCTCCTTATCAGGGTGGACCCTGGTTTTGTGAGGTATGAAGCTTATACAATTTCGAAAGCTCCATTTGTGAAAAACAACACAAAATTATTAAGACAAGATTACAGAAGTAAACATTTGTTTTGAATAATAAATTCACGACAAATTACAAATTTTAAAAACCTGGCAAATACTATAAACATCATAAGATCTAGAAAAGTAACACAGGATTTGTGTGAATTAACTGCTTGAAGCAACTTGAAAATACAGTAGTTTTATCCTTACTTTTTTTTTTTTTTTTTTGAGACAGAGTTTTGCTCTTATTGCCTAGGCTGGAGTGCAGTGGTGCGATCTCGGCTCACCACTACTTCTGCCTCCTGGGTTCAAGCGATTCTCCTGCCTCAGCCTCCAGAGTAACAGGGATTACAGGCATGCACCACCACGCCAGGCTAATTTTTTGTATTTTTAGTAGAGACAGGGTTTCTCCATGTTGATCAGGCTGGTCTCAAACTCCCGACCTCAGATGATCTGCCTGCCTCAGCCTCCCAAAGTGCTGGGATTACAGGTGTGAGTTATCGCGCCCAGTTGCATTTTTGCCTGCATATATTTTGTCTCTTCATATGACAAATATTATTTTCTTTTTTTTTTTTTTTTTTTTTGAGACGGAGTTTCACTCATGTTACCCAGGCTGGAGTGCAATGGCACAATCTCGGCTCACCGCAACCTCCGCCTCCTGGGTTCAGGCAATTCTCCTGCCTCAGCCTCCTGAGTAGCTGGGATTACAGGCACGCGCCACCATGCCCAGCTAATTTTTTGTATTTTTAGTAGAGACGGGGTTTCACCACGTTGACCAGGATGGTCTCGATGGCTTGACCTCGTGATCCACCCGCCTCAGCCTCCCAAAGTGCTGGGATTACAGGCTTGAGCCACCCCACCTGGCCTCTAATATTATTTTCTACACTCAAAATGCTTTTTCTTGTTCTCTCACTCAACAACAACAATCAAGACAGACAGGAGACTTCTGTGATGAAATGTGGGGGTTTTGTCCCCACCAACAAACAAGCAGTCGATTCTGCAGCGGATAACAGCTTGAATGCGACTCATGCTGTCTACCTGGAGATAGCGTCAGATCCCAAAGGTTGGGGCCTTAGCGTCTAAAACTGCTCTCCGCTTCAGACAGCAGTCACAAGTCTGGGTGTCAGGAACTTCTTACTGACCAGCTTCAAGTTGGAGTTCCCATAACCCCCTCTTTGGGTTCGATTCATTTGCTGGAGCAGCTCAGAGAACTCAGGGCGACATTTACATTCATTCATTTATTATAAGGGATATTGTAAAGGATACAGCTAAAGAGATACATAGGGTTAGGTTTGGAGAAAGGGGTGTGGACTTTCTATGCCCTCTCAGGTTGCACCACCCCCAGGAACCTCCAGGTGTTCAGCTATCTGGAAGCTCCCGAACTCTGTCCTCTCAACCCTTTTATGGAGACTTGGTTGGATAGCCATGACTGAAGCCTGGACATTGTGTAGAAACGTGATTGGACAAAAAGGGAATAATCTGATATTAAGAGACTGACTGGGAGCCAGGCGCGGTGGCTCATGCCTATAATCCCAGGACTTTGGGAGGCCGAGGTGGGCGGATCACAAGGTCAATAGATCGAGACCATCCTGGCCAACATGGTGAAACCCCGTCTCTATATAAAAAAATTAAAAAAAGAGAGACCGATTGGGGAAAACCCCACAGGACCTGTCTGTTGAGATTCTTCTTGGTCTCTCTGTGCAGCATTCCTTCACCTAGGATATGGGGCATGATTCTGTCTGGAATGAGGATCTTGTGGGCCACAGCCAGATTAGGGCAGATGAAAGGAGAGCAGAAGAAGATCAGAGAGAGCGATTCTGTTTCCTGAGGCCTGCTTCTGAGGCCTAGGACACTCCAACATTATAACAAAAGACTATCTATGCAAGTTATGAGCCAGGAATGGTGGATGAAAAAAAAATATGTAGATGATTGACTGACTGATTGATAGATAAATATCACAGGCATGGATTGATCAACACTTCTATTACAGATTAGAATGTTTCACTTCACAGCTTTTTTTGTAAATCATGTCAATTTTTATGATTGTTTTCAGTTTGGGGAAATCTGTATTAAATTTTTTATATGAGTTGTGTGATTTCAGAGCACTGTTCAGTAATTAACCCTAAATGTTCTCTCTCTTCTCTCTCTTTTCTTTTTTTGAGATAGAATCTCACTTTGTCACACAGGCTGGAGTGCGGTGGCACGATCTCAGCTCACTGTAGCCTTGACCTCCTGGGTTCAAGAGATCCTCCTGCCTCAGCCCCCAAGTAGCTGACTATAGGCATGTGCCACCACGCCTGACTCCTAAATGTTCTTTGAATTGATGGCACTCATTAACCAGTTTGTCATAGGTCCTCATTCTGGTGTATTAACGTGAATTTTATGTAGTCTCCACAATGTCAATGTCTTATGTCAAATAAACAAGATACTTAGCATTTTCCCAATGTATTCATGGAATTTTCTTCTTATTGGATTACAAACAATCCAAAGGCCTATTTATTCTCTTAAAAATTTGTTTATTCTGGATGGGCGCAGTGGTTCATGCCTGTAATCCCAGCACTTTGGGAGGCTGAGGCAGGCAGATTACCATGTCAGGAGACCGAGACCATCCTGGACAACATGGCGAAACCCCGTCTCCACTAAAAATAAAAAAATTAGCTGGGCTGTAGCCTGCCTGTAGTCCCAGCTACGGGGGAGGCTGAGGCAGGAGAATTGCTTGAACCCGTGAAGTGGAGGTTGCATTGAGCCAAGATTGAGCCACGGCACTCCAGCCTGGAGACAGAGTGAGACTCCGTCTCAAAAAAAAAAAAAAAAAGAAAAATGGTCTATTCCATTTTTTTTTTTTTTAAATAAAAAGGGTGGACAGGCTTCAATTTCATCTAATAATACAAAGAAAAAAAGTAAGAGAAAAAATAGAGATGGAGTCTTGTGATGTTGCCCAGGCTGTTCTTGAGCTTCAGTGCTCAAGCCACCCTCCCACCTCAGCTTCCCGAAGTGCTGGGATTACAGGCAGGAGCCACTGTGCCTGGCCTGACTATTCCTGCCATTGAATTATAAGCAGATCTCATTTTATTGCACTGTGCTTTATTGCATTTCACAGATGTTACAGTTTTTACAAAATAAAGGTGTGCTACCCACTGTTTGAGTGAGTCTATCGGCACCATTTTCCCAACAGCGTGCACTCACTTCATCTCTGTGTGTCACATTTTGGTAATTCTTGCAATATTCCAAACTTTTTCATTATTATTATACCTGCTACAGTGATCTGTGATCACTGATTTCTGATATTACTGTTGTCATTGTTCTGGGGCACCACAAACAGCACCTGTATAAAATGCCAAACTGAATCAATAAATGTTGTGTGTATTCAACACAACAATATCGAAATTAGGCCAGTTAATAACCCTGCAATGGCCTGCAAGCATTTAAATGAAGGGAAGAGTTGCATGTCTCTCACTTTAAATCCAAAGCTGATCCAGGTGAGGGGGCGCGCCTGTAGCTCCGGCTCTTCAAGAGCTGAGGCAGGAGGATGGCTTGAGCCCAGGAGTTGGAGTCTAGCCTGGGCTGTGTAGCAAGACCCCATCTTTCTCTGAAAAAAATTAAAAGCTGGAAATGATTAAGCTCAGCAAGGAAGGCACATCAAAAGCCAAGATAATCTGAAAACTAGGCCTCTCGTGCCAGTTAGCCAAGTTGCAAATGCAAAAGAAATGTTCTTAAAGGAAATTAAAGTGCTACTCCAGTGAACACATGAATGATAAGCCAAAGAAACAGCCTTATTTCTGATATGGAGAAAGTTTTAGTGCTCTGGATAGAAGACCAAACCAGCCACAACATTCCCTTAAGTTTACCTAGTCAAGAGCAAGGCCCTAACTCTCTTCAATTCTATGAAGGTTGCCAGAGGTGAGGAAGAAAAAAGTTTGAAGCTAGCAGAGGTTGGTTCATGAAGTTTCAGGAAAGAGGTTATCTTCATAACATAAAAGTGCAAGGTTAAGCAGCGAGTGCCAGTGCAGAACCTGAAGCAGGTTTTCCAGAAGATTTAGCTAAGACACTTGAGGAAGGTGGCTACATTTACAGATTTTGAATGTAGATGAAACAGCCTTCTATGGAAGAAGATACCATCTAGAACTTTCATGGCTAGGGAGAAGTTAATGCTTCAAAACTTCCAAGGGATGGTTGACTTTCTTGTTAGGGGTTAATGCAGCTGGTTCCTTTATTTTTTTATTTTTATTTTTTTGAGACAGGGTCTCACTCTGTCACCCAGGCTGGAGTGCAGCAGGACAATCCTAGTTTACTGCAACTTCCGCCTCCTGGGTTCAAGTGATTCTCGTGTCTCAGCCTCCTGAGTAGCTGGGATTACAGGCACATGTCACTATGCTCGGCTCATTTTTTGGTATTTTTAGTAGATATCAGGTTTCACCATGTTGGCCAGGCTGGTCTGAATTCCTGACCTCAAATGATTCACCCACCTCTACCTCCCAAAGTGCTGGGATTATAGGCATTAGCCACCACGCCTAGCCAGCTGGTTCCTTTAAGTTGAAGGCAATGCTTACTTATCATTCCAAAAATCCTAAGGTTCTTAAGAATTATACCAAATTGGCTCTGCCTGTGCGCTATCAATGGACCAACAAAGCCGGATGACAGCACATTTCTTTACAGCATGGTTTACTGAATATTTTAAGTCCATTGTTGAGACCTACTGCCCAGGAAAAAAGATTCCTTAGAATATCACTGCTCGTTGACAGTGCATCTAGTCACCCAGGGGTTCTGATGGAGATGTAGTAGAAGAGTAATATTGTTTTTATTTCTGCTAACACAATATCCATTTTGTAGCCCATGGATCAAGGTGTAATTTCCAATTTCAAGTCTTATTACTTAAGAAATAAATTTTGTAAGGCTATAACTGCCATAGATAATGATTTTTCTGATGAATCTGGGCAAAGTAAATTGAAAACCTTCTGAAAAAGATTTGTTATTCCAGATTCCATTAAGAACATTCATGATTCACAAGAAAAGATCAAAACATTGACGTAAACAGGAGTTTGGAGGAAGGTGCTTTAAATTCTCATGGATGACTTTGAAGGGTTCAGGACTACAGTGCAAGAAGTAACTGCAGACATGATGGAAATAGCAATATAATTAGAATCAGAAATGGAATCTGAAGATGTGACCAAATTGCTGCAATCCCATGATAAAACTGGAATGGATGAGGAGTTGTTTCTTTTCTTTCTTTCTTTTTTTTTTTTTGAGACAGAGTTTTGCTCTACAGCCCAGGCTGGAGTGCAATCGTGCCATCTCGGCTACTGCAACCTCTGCCTTCTGGGTCCTGGTTTGAGCAATTCTCCTGCCTCAGCCTCCCAAGTAGCTGGGATTACAGGCACACGCCACCACGCTCAGCTTATTTTTTTTATTTTTAATACAGATAGGGTTTCACCATGTTGGCCAGGCTTGTCTTGAACTCCTGACCTTGTGATCTGCCTGCCTTGGCCTCCCAAAGTGCTGGGATTACAGGTGTGAGCCACTGCACCCAGTGAGGAGTTGTTTCTTAGGGGTTAAAATCTTCTCCTATTCCACTGACAATGGAGCTTTAAAATAAACAAACAAACAGAAAATAATTTACTCCTGGTGAAGACACTGTGATCATTATTGAAATGACAAAAAAGAATTTAGAAAATTTCATAAACTTAGATGATACAGCAGTGGCAGGGCTTGAGAGGACTGATGTTAAGTGTGGGAAACAGAAAAGTTCATTTTTAAAGTTTCCTTTCTTGTTAAAAAACTAGTGTGCTAATAACTTTGTTAAGCCCTATCCTATGGAGCTGTTAGACATGCCATGCTTACAGGCACGTAGTACATTCTATGTCCTTGTACTTTAACCAAGATATCGGTGCTGGACATGCTCACAAGCGTGTCCCAGGTCTCCATTGCTTTTACCTGTTTAGAAAGGTTATTAGCCAATCAGGTTTTAGTTTAGATTGTGAGGTCTGGCTCCAGCCAATGGAGATCAGACACAGCAGTAAGGATGACCCCAAATGTGTTAAGGGATAAACTTGTCTGTTTTCCTTTGTTCATTTTACTCTCCTAGCATGATGGCTAGCGAGGGTACCCTTCCTGCATTCCAGGAAGTAAAAATTGCGTTGCTGAAAGATCCTTTGTCAAGGTGCTAATTTTCCTTTGTGGCGCTGAGCATCTATTTCCAATACCAACTTTGAAAGAAGTTCTTCTGTGGGCAAAATTCTATGAAACAGCATTACATCTTACAGAGAACTCTTTCATGAAAGGAAGAGTCAACTGATGCAGCGCACTTCACTGTTGTCTTATTGCAAGAAATTGCCGCAGCCACCTCCGCCCTCAGCAAGCGCTACCCTGATCAGTCAGCAGCCATTAACACTGAGGCAAGACCCTCCACCAGCAAAATGATTATGACTCTCTCTGAAGGCTCAGATGATTGTTAGCCCTTTTTGGCAATAAAGTATATTTAAATTAAGGTATGCACATTTTTTTAGACATAATGCTGTGGCATACCTAATAGACCACAGTATGGTGCAAATGTAACTTTCATATGCAGTGGGGAACCAAATAATTTGTGTTACTCACACTGTATTGTGATATTAGTTTTATTGCAGTACTCTGGAGCCTAATCTGTAATATCTCCAAGGTATACCTGTAGACCCATTGCCAAGGGCTCTTCTCTGAGCCTTGATATGTGCTTATGTAAATGAGAGGCCTGAAACTTAAGCATTGTTAGCTTTGAGATACATTTTTATTTTATTTATTTTTCAAGACAGGGTCTCACTCTGTCCCCCAGGCTGGGTGCATTGGCATGATCATGGCTCACAGCAGCCTCGACCTCCCAAGCTCAAGTGACCCTCCTAGGGCAGCCCCCCAAGTAGCTGGGACCACAGGCCTGCACCACTATGCCTGGCAATTTTTGAGTTTTTTAGAGATGGGATCTCCCTATGTTGCCCAGGCTGGTCTCAAACTCCTGGATGCAAGTAATCCTCCTGCTTCGGGCTCCCAAAGTGTTGGGATTATAGGTGTGTAATCGCCTGCTGAGAGGCAAGTCCCTTACACTGTACTCTGTCATTCCCTCCTTCCTGCCTCAACTTTGCAGCATTTCTTCAGAGAATCATTCTTCAGGCTGAGAAAAGAATACAGACTTCGAGTTTGGACAGTTATTTCTCTTGGCCTCAGTTTCCTCTTTGGTTACAGGGATAGTAACTGCATCACACAGGTGTGGCTGGGCGAATGGGGTGAGAATACAGGAAGCGCCTTATCCACAGTGGGCCAGTTACTTGTCTTCCCTTCTCTCTGAGCTGCAGGGAAGGAGGTTATAATGCCAAGGCTTAGTGAAGAGGGTTCCTAAGAACAGAACAGCCCCTTTCTTAGTCCCAGACCTCCCAAGGTCTGTGCTTTTCCACGTCAGGCCTTCTCTTCTCCCTCTGATTAAGCCTTCAGCACTCTGCGGGACTCTGGGCAGGGGACACAGTTTTGTACTCTTGATCCCAAAGGAGATACAAATCTGGGAAATCTGGGGAAGGAATGTGAAGCCTATCAGAGTGAGTCCTTTTAAAAGCAACAAGAAGTGACCTTGTCTCCCTTCTTCCATTCCCTGGGGGTTTGTGAACAGCCCTCAGTGCTCAAGTTGGAATAAGAGCTTCAGAAAGGATGGCTGTGAGGCTTTGGGGAGAGGCTTGAGAAAGCTGTTCAGAGACTCACAGAGCCATACCAAGAGCTTAGCTAGTCAGCACTGGAGGAAGACAAATATCCGTGGTCTCGTGGGACAGCTTTGTGAGGCTTGGAGCACGCAGCCTACCAAAATGAGCTCAGGGCCATCCCTGCAAGTTGGGAGGTAGAGAGGCCAAACCAAATTGGAAAAGTGATAAAAACCCTAAACACTTTTCTAGAACAGTACATACCAGCTAGGAAGTGTTGACAAGTTCCCCAAAGTCAATTTCTTAGCTTTTGATTGTCTAATGTAAGGCCTTCCTTCCTTCTTCCCTCCCTCCTTTCCTTCCTTTTCTCTCTCTCATTCTCTCTCTCTTTCTTTGTCTGTTTGCCTCACTCTGTCACCCAGGCTGGAGTGCAGTGGTGTGATCCCAGCTCACTGCAACCTCCGCCTCCCGGGTTCAAGCGATTCTTCTGCCTCAGCCTCCCCAGTAGCTGGTACTACCACGCAACACGACGTCCGGCTAATGTTTATATTTTTAGTAGAGATGGGGTTTCACCATATTGGCCAGGCTGGTCTTGAACTCCTGACCTCGTGATCCACTCACCTCAGCCTCCCAAAGTGCTGGGATTACAGGCATGAGCTACCGCGCCCGGCTGGGCCTATATTTTTAATGATCTCTCCCAGGTGATTCTTAGCCGGAGATGTGAGGCCCACAATTTAAGAAGCTGCTCCTGAGACTGCATAGACATCCTCAGGGCTGGAAGTTCTTTCTTGACCCGACCAGACCCTCTCCTGCTGTGAAACTAGTTTGGTCCGATACTGCTGGCTTCTCTGCAGACTACACTCATCAGGGTTTGGCTTGGCGCCTCCTGGGCAGTGGGGCAAGGGTAACCATAGTAACTCAGGTGGAGTCCCAGGGAAAAACTGTGACCCTGGCCCAGGCACTTAGGGCCGCAGACAGTTAGAACCCCCGCGGCCCATGGTAAGCTCTTTAGGTTCGGGTCCTGACCCAAAAGTTTGGCCAAAGCCAAAGTGGAGAACAGGGCACGCCAGGGGGGGTCACTTTCAGAGCCGCGGTTGTGCTGGAGCGCGCGGCTGGAACCGGTCGAGCGAGGGTCTCCGGTCCTAAACCACCAGCACAGGGCAACTGACCACTG
Organism: Sapajus apella; assembly: GCF_009761245.1. Lineage (NCBI taxonomy): Eukaryota > Metazoa > Chordata > Mammalia > Primates > Cebidae > Sapajus > Sapajus apella. The sequence goes on along the minus strand of NW_022437059.1, from coordinate 3,552,012 downwards.
GAGGCGGGAGGGGCGGGGCCGGGGCGGGGCCTGAGCCGAAGAACGCGGGCTAGTGGTTGCCACGGTAACGCGTAAACACCGGGGCCTTGGCGGCGCCGGGGCGGCGGCAGAGGTCTGGAATCAGGGCGTGTGGCTGAGGACATGGTGAGGGAGAACCTCAGATGGGGCCTCTTGTGTCCTGAATTGGGTGGGGACTCTGAGTGGGGAAAGTGGGGGTTTAGGGGAGGACAGAGTTGGGTCTAGAGGTTAGGAAGGCCCAGGAGCAGAGAACAACTCTAGAAGCAGCAAGGGAGATCCTGAGGTGGGTTTAGAAGAGGAATTAGGGATGGTGTCGTTAGTGGTTGGAAATGTGGAGTGAGCTGAACGGGGGAGTTGGAGAGAAGGGGATGCCCCAACCCTCTCCTTTATGCCATCAGACCGGGGCCTCCGTGGTCCAAAGATTGTTAATGTGGTGTGGGGAAAAACACTGGTGAGGAGGCTGGATAATGGGTAGTGGTACCTGTTTTGCCACTTTAGGAAGGTGACTGTGGGTAAGTCATTTAATGTGCCTGAGCCTCACGTTTTTCTTCTGTTAGTGGGGCTTCGTGTCCCTCAGTACATAGTCAATAAATATTTGCCAGTGAATGAATGAATGAGTGAATGAGGAGGGTCTTAGGTTTGCAAGGCCCAGGAGAGAGATTAGGACAGGCCTGGCAGCCTGGGGTTCGCTGGGATTGGGGGGACTGTCAGGGTCCTGAAGGTTGAGAAGGCCAGCAAGGTCTGGGAGGAAGGACGCCTGGGCTTGAGCGTGTTGATCCCAGAGGGGAGGGGGAAGGGCAGAGGAGAAGCGTTGGAGTCTTGGGTTTTTGGGACTGGCCTAGAATGTCTGGAGCACAACAGGTGGCAAAGGTTGCTACTTCGGTGTACTTGTGGACAGACTTCAGGCCCAGAGGCTGCATTGCTTTTCTGGGGCTCAGTGAACTTCAGAAGAGTCTTGTCGATTATTAAATAAATAAGTCTCCAACAAAGAGCAGTTCCTGACTTTTGAGGATTCCCTGCAGTGTGGTAGTGTGTGTGGGGGTCTCCTTTCACTTATGCATTCTATTTGATTCGGTGTCCCGTCTGCCGTCAGCACCTTACAAATGCAATGGCGTACGTATGTATGTGAGCACCTACCGTCATGCCTGGCTTCTAAGGGCATGTAGTCAATGTCAGTTCCCCTTTTGTCCTCTTTTTAAAATTTCCTATTTCCAAACTCTCATAGATTTTAAGTTGCACCTGGGCTAGCCTTTTGGGCTTCAAAGCACCCAGATCAGGGATTCCCCATCCAGGAGCCGCTTTGGGCAGGTTGGTTTGACTCACTGACTGAGCCCCTCTGAAATCCCTGGGATAGGACTGGCATATGGACACCTTTGAGAAGCAGTGGGTCTAAGTTAGTGATCTGTGGCAGGCCAGGTGTGTGTGTGTTTGTGTACGTAGGTGCCACTCAACTAGGTTTGTAGAATATTTAAAGGAGTGAGAAGAGATAGTAGGGGTGGTGAGGCTCACAATTGGGCAGACTTCTAGAACTCTTACAAAAATAATGATCAACATTGTCCAGAAGGAGAGCTGGGGACCTCAGTACTGACTAGGATGTTATCTTCTGGTGGCATCCTACAGATGGCCAACTTGATCCCATTTGAAGAAAGAGGATAACTGCATGAATCACTCAGAGTAAAAGGCAAGGGGTCTGGCGCATGGGAATGCTGTTTTTTTTTTTTAAGGTCTATACTCTTTTACTTTCAGAGTTGGGGCATCAGGCCCATTACTATGCTTAGTTTTCAAATAAAAATAGTCTTTTTTTTTTTTTTCTGGTCATAAAAAGTTACTCATTGCAGAAAATTATTCAATACAAAAAACATCTTAAGGTGGTAAAGCTAACCTGACATACTGTCCATTTTTGTGAAAATGCTTTCAGTAATACATTCTGGGTGCATACCAGCTATACAAACATCTTTGCAAGAATATATATGTTTTTTTTTCCTTTTTTTTTTTGAGACAAAGTATTGCTCCATCACCCAGGCTGGAGTACAGTTGAGTGATCTCGGCTCACTGCAACCTCCGCCTCCCGGGTTCAAGCAGTTCTCCTGCCTCGGCCTCCCAAGTAGCTGGGATTACAGGCGCCTGCCACCACCCCTGGCTAATTTTTTGTATAGAGACGGGATTTCATGGTGTTGGGTCAGTCAGTTTTCGAACTCCTGACCTCGCCATCAGCCCGCCTTGGCCTCCCAAAGTGCTGGGATTACAGGCATGAGCCACTACGCCTGGCATTTCTTTTTCTTTTGGAGATGGGGTCTGGCTCTGTCACCTAGGCTGTGGTGCAGTGGCATGATCTCAGCTCACTGCAACCTCCGCCTCCCGGGTTCAAGTCATTCTCCTGCCTCAGCCTTCTGAGTAGCTGGATTACTGGTGTGCGCCACCACGCCTGGGTAATTTTTGTATTTTTAGTAGAGATGGGGTTTCACCATGTTGGACAGGCTGTTCTTGAACTCCTGACCTCAGGTGATCCACCCACCTTGGGTTCCCAAAGTGCTGGGATTACAGGTGTAAGCCACTGTGCCTGGCCAAGAATACTTATGCATTTCTTTTTCTTTCTTTTTTAAATTTTTTTGAGACAGTGTCTTACTCTGTCACCCAGGCTGAAGTGCAGTGGCTAACCTTGGCTCACTGCAACCTCTGCCTCCTGGGCTCAAGTGATCCTCCTGCCTCAGCCTCCCAAGTTGCTGGGACTATAGGTGTACGTTGCCGCATCTGGTTAATTTTCATATTTTTTGTAGAGATGGGGTTTTGCCATGTTGCTCAGGCTGGTCTTAAACTCCTGAGTTCAATCGATCCCACCCGTCTTGGCTTCCCAAAGTGCTGGGATTATGTGTATGAGCCACTGCATCCAGCCTTATGTGTTTCTTACAGTCTGTTTTCTTTACAACTTAACATGTTATGGAGATCATCCTTTATCAATGACTGTAAGTCAGTATCATCATTTGTTTGATCAGTGAATCTTTCTGCATCAGAGTCTCTCATAGAGCTCCTAGCTGTGGCTGAATTCTTGTGCTCCAGGAGTTGGATGGCTTATGAAGAGAGGGGGAGTCAGCTTAGTCACCAAGACAAAAATATCAAAGCAGAGCTGGCATCTTTATCTGTCCCCAGTCCTCATCTTCTCCAGGCCCCCCTGCCTTCTCAGCTGCCTTCCCTTCCAGGGCTGTCTCCCCTTCTCAGCTGCCTTCCCTTTGAGTGCTGTCTCCCCACAAGCAGGTCTGGACGTGCTTCTCACTAGGCACTGTTCAGCTTCTTGACAATATTTACTTGGTCATGCAAGGAAGAATACCAGCCCTTCACCTCCTAAAAGAACTTCTTCGCTATTGCCTCTTGCCCAGAGGGATCCAACTTTCCATTTATGCTTGGTTCTTCATTTTTTTCTAGTACTTTTATATGGTGACCCCTCTAATCCTTGTTAGTCTTGGCAAAATCGTTTATTCTAACCCTGGTGTAAGGCTGTGGCTTCAAAGTCAGCATTTCCTAAATGAGGTTTTCTTAGCCACCCAACCCTAGAGTTCAGAGCTTCCCTCTGTCAGGCTCAGTGGCCACTTTTCTGTGGTCATCTGTTTTTCTTCCTCTGTTCTGGCTCAGGCAGTCCTTGCTATGACTTCCTCTTGACCTGGGTACCAAGGGCATCGGAAACAGGAGTTGCAGGCTTAGGCCGGGAGGAACCTGCAATCTGGCGGACACTTTAGGACAAGGGAAAACCTGTTAGAGTCCTTGAAAAGAGACAGGAAAACAAATGAAAAACATTAATACTTTCCATCTGTATTTCAAAGCCCTTTCACATACGTTATTATCCACAGTGGAGACCACATACGAGATCTGGAAAACATGGAATGGTGGAGTGACTTGGAGTCAGGCAGGCGTATTCCAGAAAAGTATCCATCTCAATCTGGTCTGCAGTCCTGTCCTTGAGAGGTCACCTTGTTCGGTTTCATTCATTCATTCTTCATCAAATGCACATTGCTATATTGTTCCTACTATGTGCCAGGCACTGTGCCTTTTCCCTTAATTACATACAAAACTCATGATCCAAAGTCTTCCGCCTTTTCCAGTTATTCCCAATGCTTAGCCTCAATCCCACCTACTGAAGTTTGTATTCATTTCCTCGTTTTTGGTGGAAAGGGGAGCCGTAACTCACCACCTACCATATAATAACCCTTCAGAGGCTGTTACTAAGCATCCATGGGGCTGCTATATTTACCTTTTAATAAATCCAAGCTTTTCTGCTTTTCTGTATCCGGGCTTTCTGAGGACGTAGAGGGAGACTCCCTGTGTAAGCCTTTTGCTAGCTGTGCCAGGCAATGAGGGAAATGCATGCACAGCAGTGTTGAATGTACAGCACAGAGACAGCTGGAAAATAATTGTCCAATTGAGTGTGAAAACCTGATACAGGTGGAACAGGCGCTGGGGTGTCTGCTTGGTAATGGCAGATCGGAAGGAGCTTTCGGACCACCATCCAGGGCTTTAGTAACCTGGAACATGTGGTATATTTCCCTGTCTACGCTGTTCCCTTGACAGCTGCTGATTCCCAAGCTTGGGAAGACCCAGTGTGTCTGGCCCATCCCTTCAAGATAGCCCAGTTTCGAGGGGGGAGTGGGGCACCTGGGCTCCTCCAGAGTGAGGTTTGAATCAGCTTTATCACAAGCCTGGAGTCGTCTAGTGGTCCTCACAGACGCTACCTTTCGGAGATAGACTTCTACTCGTGGGACTGAGCCGAAGCTGCCTGTCCTTTGGGAATGGAGGTTGTGTTAGTCAGGGTCTTAGTTACAAGCAACAGAACCAGAATTCCAATTTAAGTAAAAGAGAATGTGTTACGAGGGTTTTGGAGAGCTCACGAATAACAACTAAGGAAGGTTCTGCAGCTGGAACCAAGGCCAAAATCCAAACCTAGGACTGATCTGGCGAGGACCTGGATGCACTGTGGCACTCCCCAGACGGCCAGCTCTGTACGTAGGGTGCCACTGCTGGTATCGCTGTCAGTGTTGCCCAGACACTGGGTCTGGCTGCCAGTGCTGTTTGGGTCAGAAAGCTTTTCCGGGTTTTGCCTCTTGCACTACTAGTTCTCTAGTCATTGTCAGTCCAGGGTTATCTCATTGGCTAAGCCTAGGTCCCTTGACCAGCCTCAGAAGGTGAACATTGATGATTTCAGCTTCTGTAGTTGGAGATGAGCACTATCTCCCACATTAGATGGGGAATTCGCCAAAATAGGAAGATAGTAGGTGGTTAAGAAATGACTAAGGCATACTAAAAGGGCTTTGGGGGAGAAACAGCTAAATAGTGGATATTATGAACTGGTTTGCTTGATTGTAGCTAGTAATCATTTATCATTCACACACTACCTCAAGTTTATTGGGCATCAACCACATGCCAAGCAGTGGGCAAGGCGCTTTTCCATCCTTTATATCCTGTGGTCCCCACCATAACCTTGTAAGATTGTGGAGCCATGAAGCAAGTCAAACAGTAGTATCATTTGTGAGAAAGGATTGAAACACAGGCTGAAAAGATTGGTGGCAAAGGAGACACTGCATTTCTGGGGAGGCAAGCCCAAATTGCCCCAGAGAGGTTGTCCTCATGGGAAACTGGTACTAGGTAGTTAATGAGAAACTGTTGCTTCTCTCTCCTGCCATCCCTGCTTCCTTTATCCTTACTTCCATACTAGGTGGTTGACTTGGCCTTCAGCTTCAGGGACTACAGAAATGCTCTTTCAAAAAAAAGTTTTGTTTTTAATTGGCACATAATAATTGTACACATTTATGGGGTACAATGTGATGTTTTGATACATGTATACATTGTGTAACGATTAAATCAGGGTAATTAGCATATCCATTACCTCAAACACTTGTCATTTCTTTGCAGTGAGAACACTCAAAATTTTCTTGGCCGGGCCCGGTGGCTCACGCCTGTAATCCCAGTACTTTGGGAGGCCGAGGCGGGCAGATCACGAGGTCAAGAGATCGAGACCATCCTGATCAACATGTTGAAACCCCATCTCTACTAAAAATACAAAAATTAGCTGGGTGTGGTGGTGCACATCTGTAGTCTCAGCTACTCGGGAGGCTGAGGCAGGAGAATTGCTTGAACCTGGGAGGCAGAGGTTGCAGTGAGCCGAGATTGCGCCACTGCACTCCAGCCTGGCGCCTGGCGACGGAACGAGGCTCTGTCTCAAAAAAAATAAAATAAAATAAAATAAAATAAATAAATAAAAATTCTCTCTTCTAGCTAGTTTGAAATATACAGTATAAATTAATATACATTATTGTATACATGTATGTTAATATATGTTTATACATAGTAATATACATTATTGTTAACTCTAGTCATTCTATTGTGCTATCAAACACTTGATCTTATCTCATTTAATCTTCACACCATTTATATTTCTCAAAATCCTCTCTTTTGAAATAGACAGTCCATTATCATTAACTATAGTGACCTTTCTGTGCAATAGAGCACCAGCACTTATTCCTCCTATCCAGCTGCAACTGCACACTCATTCACCAGCCTCTCCCCATGCTCCTCCCCATCCTCTCTTCAGCCTCTGGTAACCACCATTCTATTCTCACTTCTATGAGATCAGCTGTTTCACAGAAACGCAATTTTGTGCAGAGCTTTCTTTTCGCAGAGCCCCCCTGCTCGGTGGGGATGCCCTCCGTCTGCTGCTCTTTGTCCCCTAGGGGTCAGAGTTTGCACAGCTGCTTTCCCTGTTTCTTTTTCACATGCCCACCTACTCCCCGACATGGGCTGGAGGATTGTTGACTGCCCAAGGTCTGGATGTCACTCAGTACTGATGACCCAAACTTTCTGCCTCTTCCTGCAGCCGCTAAGCACAGCTGGCGTCCTGAGCTCCTCTTCTACTGCTTCCAGCAGGTCCAGGAATAAGAATCGCTATCGGACCAAAGCCGTGAGCTCTGAGGTGGATGAGAACCTCTTTGGAGATATCAAGGTAATCCTCAACAAGTCCTTCCGAGTCGATGCTACCTGCAGGCAGAGGCCCAAAAATATAGCTCAGGACAAAGCTTATTTCGAGTAACCTTGCTCTCTTAGGTAATTCTCAGATCGAAGACAGAGGGGAATTCTGAGACCTGAGCTGCAAAGCTTTGAGATCTAGTGAGACCTGTATAAACGGGCATCTGGCTTCTACCCTGGAATCTCCCATGTCTTCACAGTGTTTAAAATCTGTTGCAATGTCAAAAGGGAGGCTCAGCTGCAGAGAGTGCAATAGTTGCTCAGTGAGAGCTCCGTGATGGAAACATTGGAGGGCTGATGGGCTAAGCTTGCAGACAAGAGCAACATCTTCCCCCTGCATCCAAGGATAATAGCCTAAGAGTACAACACAAAACCATCCTCCTTTCCCAGTTGCTCAACTGAAACAATTACTTAGCTTTGGGAAATGAGCAGGTCTTTATTTGCAAGTGTTATCTAGACCAAGAGGTTGACAACTCCTTTAGATAAAGAGAGCTAGATAATAGAGCTTTGACTGATTTTGGTACACATGGAGTTTAGTAGGTGAGAAGGAAGAGAGGGAAGGAGAAAAAAAGAATGAGACATGGAGAGAAGGGCAGTAAGAGATTAAGAGAAGGGGAAAAGAGAAAGAGAGACAGCAATCATGGCCTGAATCCCTCTGCCAGTGGGGCAGGTGGGGAAAGGAGAGTTGATGTCTGTCCCTGCTTTTCAACATCTTCATTGTGAATCGAAGAGGGCTCTCCAGAGGAATTAAGATAGGCTTCTTAACTCATGTAGAAGACTCTCACTCTGTAGCAGTTTTCCTATTGGTAAGGGAAAGGATCAACAGAATACTTTATTTGTTTATTTATTTTTGAGACAGAGTCTCCCTCTGTCACCCAGGCTGGAGTGCAATGGCACAATCTCAGCTCACTACAACCTCCACCTCCCTGTTCAAGCAATTCTCCTGCCTCAGCCTCCTGAATAGCTGGGATTACAGGTGCATGTCACCATGCCCGGTTAATTTTTGTATTTTTAGTAGAGATGGGGTTTCACCATGTTGGTCAGGCTGGTCTCGAACTCCTGACCTGGTGATCCACCCGCCTCGGCCTCCCAAAGTGCTGGGATTACAGGCATGAGCCATCGTGCCCGGCCATTTTATTTTTATTTTTTTAAAGACAGGGTTTCACTCCTGTCACCCAGCCTGGAGTGCAGTGGTGCAATCTCGGCTCACCTCAACCTCCACCTTCCAGGCTCAAGTGATTCTCCTCCCTCAGCCTCCCAAGTAGCTGGGACCACAGGTGCACACCACGGCACCCGACTAATTTTTGTATTTTTTGTAAAGTCAGGGTTTCATCATGTTACCCAGGCTGGTCTTGAACTCCCAAGCTCGAGCAATTTGCCTGCCTGGACCTCCCAAAATGCTGGGATTACAGGCATGAGTCACCCCACTGGCCAACATGCAATTTCACTTACATTTTTTGTTTGTTTGTTTGTTTTGGGTACATGTGGAGTTTTCTAGTCAAAGCAAACAGAGATGTGGAATTGGCTGAGTTCTCCAAGAGTAGTCATGCTGGCTGGCAAAGGGGGCTATCAGAAAAATGCCTGTCCCTTGTCCAGTTTCTTTGGACTTATTGGTGGGTAAGAGTTCAGGAAGTCTCTCAACTGGCAGTAGAGGGCAGAAGTGACCTGTGGCATGACTGAGTTGTGCCCACGTGAAAGTAGAGACAGGCACCAGGTGGCAGCAGTACACAGGGGACTGTGGGTGCAAAGTGAGGTAGGACAGGCGGGGCGGTCCCCCTGCCTCTGCTCAGGATCACAGTTGCTGCATTAATGACAGATTCTTTCCTGTGTTTAGACATTTTCTGAAACAAGGGATTTCATTTTCTTGTTATCTAACTCCCTCAGGGTCAGAAAATTTTGAAAAAATAATCATACAGCTAGTCTGTGTTCTTGCTGAATTCTAACTCACTGACCTCCTCACCACCAACTCAATCATCTGGTAGAGAACTACCCTTAGATCTTAAGGGTAGGTTTCTGCAGGTCATTTAGCCATTTCTAATTCCCTCCATATGGCTTTCTTTTTGTGGGGGTGGTGGGGGGTGGGGGTGGTGGTGGTTTAAAGTAATTTAATTGTAAGAAAGAATTTAAAATTGCCAATGTTATAGATTCTAAGAGTCTGTAACCAACTGTATTGGTTCAGACTCATTGTGTGGTCCCAGAGAGACAGTTATTTCTTCTTTCATAAAGGAAAAGCTTTCATGGCGAGAGGAAAACATACAGACCAGAAATTTACTTTCATTCCTAATGATTTTAGACTAGGTATAGACACATTAGTGACCCCCACTCCCTGCTATCCCTGCTATTCTGCAATGAGTCTCTGTGCAAGAACAAGAGACTTGTTCTCAGAAAAGCTGGTCAGGGCCGGGCGTAGTGGCTTACGCCTATAATCCCAGCACTTTGGGAAGCCCAGGCGGGCAGATCACCTGAGGTCAGGAGTTTGAGAACAGCCTGGCCAACTAAAAATACAAAAATTAGCCAGGCATGGTGGCGGGTGCCTGTAATCCCAGCTACTCAGGAGGCTGAGGCAGGAGAATCACTTGAACCCACGAGGCAGAGGTTTTAGTGAGTTGAGATTGTGCCACTGCACTCCAGCCTGGGCGACAGGGCAAGACTCCTCGTCTCAAAAAAAAAAAAAAAGAAAAGAAAAGCTGGTCAGTACAGAACACATCCAGCCATGCTCAGACATAGGGCATCATGCTGCTCTATGCGTGAAACTAGGACTGACCAGGAAGAAGCGGGGATGACAAGCTTCTAAGCTACACTTTGTGAACTCATAGTCCCCAGCCCAGGGCCAGAGCGACAGCCCCATCGTGCTGCTCCGAGATAAGCATACCCTTCGAAAATCTCTCACTGCCGTGGCCTTGGATCGCAAGCCAGAGACTATCCAGCTCATCACTCGGGACATGGTCCGAGAACTCATGTGAGTACACAGTCCTCTGCCCTTCTTTGTCCTGCCCCCATTCTTTTGCTAAGGATCTTTGCAGGGAGATGAGTAAACCCACCTGGTTGCATCCTGTTGGTCCAATCCCCACTTCTTTCCTATTCATTTTCCCCTTTTTGTTTCATAGTTCTTTCTTTCTTCTCCATCCTGGCCTCTCTTGTTTCTCCCATTGTTGTATCTATTATTGCCATTGTCCTTTATTCTCAGCTTCATTCTCCTCCCTTACTTCTGGCTGGCTGCATGAGCTCAACGGGACTGGTAGAGGGGAGGTGCTTAGTGAGCCCTCTCTAAGTCCCCATTAGCGCACACGGTAGAGGGAAGTATCCAGATGAGTCACTTCCTTTCGGCTGCATTTAAGAATCCAAAGCAAAGGGAAACTGACCAGATGCCTCATTAGCCCCCTGGCTTCCTCCCACACTCTAAGGCCATATGAGGAAATTCGCAGGGGCTCCCTGGGTTCTTTTGGTATTAGCTCAGCCCCACTTCCTGACTAGAGCTGCCCCCAGGCTTGAGCCCCTCCTGTGGGGCATAGGCCTAGCTCGGCCATGTGTGGTGAGCCAACACCGGGCGTGGTGGTTTAGCCCTTGTGTTAGTGCATCACTCTCTACAGCCGCTCTCCCTGCTCTGGTTCCACCCGCTAACAACCCGAACTCCCAGAAAATGCTGCCTGTATCACATCTGGGGAGGCACATCTGGGACACACCCCAGGGGCTGTGTTGGACTGCGGACCCTTCCTGAGCATGGCTGGTCAGCCCTGGCATCAAGTGGCCAGATGTGGCTAGAGCCCTGCAGCCACTCCCGGAGCCCGAGGGAGGTTCCTTCTTGGAGCCATCTAGTCGTGAAAACACGCTGGAGGACAAGTCGCTGATTATTTTTCAGGGCTGCTGAAAATAGCATGATCTGCTATCTTAGATTTGGATCACCCCTGGTCACTCCAGATCCCAGGCTGTTTAGGGCCATGCTGCTTTGTGGAACACAAGATCTTGGCTAAGCTGCAAATCCACTCACTCGTTCTGTCCGTCTCCTGGACCACCCTCCCCCAACACACACACACCAGCTTTATTAGATGAGGCTTCACTTCCTGTCTCAGGCCGTCTGTGTCTTATTGGCATGTACTTGTTAAAGTGGCATGTACCTGCCTCACCCAGAAGCAGTTTTCTTCCCACCCCCCTAACTACTCCCTCCCCCATCTTTAATGTATGTCATTTGCTTGTAATCATTATAATTAGCTATTGGTTTGTTGAATGCGTTGGACAGCTAGAAAGGAGAAGTCTATAGACATGTCTCTGGCTATTGTTGATCATAGATTTTAATTAATATTTAGTGTTCAAAGCTTCTCTTTAGGCTGGATGGGCAGGGAAGCTTAGGATTCTAACTAGCATCTCTATCAACCTTGTCTGGCGTCCCCTTGTCCTTTTTATGTCGTCCTTGAGGAATAATCTGTTTTAAAAGTTTAATTCAACAGCTTTGTTTTGAATTCTCCCTCTGGGTCAAGCGCTGTGCCAGAGACTAGGCTGCCAGTGTGGTTAAGACAGAGTTTGTGTCCTGAAGTAGCTCATAAAGGAAACAGCCCGCACGACTGGCTGTGATACAGGCAGGAAGAACAGAGCGCAGTGGGGGCTCAGAGGAGGAAGGGATCTACTGGGCCTTGGTGGGGGCAGAGCGGGCACAGGTGGACATGGTGGTGGGGGGCGGTCAGACAGCTGCACAGAGAAGGTAACGTATGAGCTGGACCTAATAGAAAAAGGACTTAACAAGTCTCTTTTTAGCCTGTAATGCTACCTGATTCCGCGTCCCCCTACCCCCGCCACTTGGAACCTCTACTCCTCAGTGGACCCATGGCACACTTAAAGTTTCTTCTGCCATTGAGGGTGTCCACTGGCATGATGGGGAGAGGGGAAGAGAGCAGAGAAGCCTGAAGTGTGGTGCCGAGAGCTTTCCCTCTCCCCTCCCTAACTTTGTTCATTCTTGTGTCAGTGTTCCCACAGAGGATCCCTCCGGGGAATCCCTAATCATCAGTCCTGAGGAGTTTGAGCGAATCAAATGGGGATCCCATGTCCTGACCAGAGAAGAGCTTGAGGCCAGGGACCAGGCCTTCAAGAAGGAGAAGGAAGCCATCATGGTAGTGAACCTCCATAAGCCTTCACCTCTGCAGAGGCGTGGCAGAATAATAATGCACTGGGGAACTCTCGTTAGGGGACCCTGAAAGGAGACATGAATTGTGTACTTAATGAAGAAATATTGCAGAAAGGAGACCAAAGAGCAATTCCTGAGAGGAGAGGCGGGAGCAACCCGGGCCAACGGGAGGGCTGAGAATGAAGCCAGGCTGTGAAACTTCCCGGTTCTGACAGCATCAGTGGCAGAGGCCACATTGTACTGGGTCACTTGTGGTAGGCAGGCTAGCGCCCAGGGCACAGAATGCATGAAATATCCCCCACTGAGCCAGACTGGTCTCCCTTAGGATGCAGTGGTGACGCGAAAGAAGATCATGAAACAGAAGGAGATGGTATGGAACAACAACAAGAAGCTCAGCGACCTGGAGGAGGTGGCCAAGGAGAGGGCTCAGAACCTCCTGCAGAGAGCCAACAAGCTGCGGATGGAGCAGGAGGAGGAACTCAAGGACATGAGCAAGGTGGGCTCTTTGTCTCTCCCTTCCCTCTGATCACTCACTGCCATACCTCCTCCCTCCTCTTATTCCCGCACTGGACAAGCCAGGGACTGGTGGGGGCTCGGGCAGGGGTGGAATGTGGGGAGGGCTTCACCTGCCATGGTAGTTGCCATGATCACAGGGAGGACTGGCTCTGCCACCTGCTTGCTGTCTGACCTTGGGCAAGTCACTTGCCCTCTCTGAGCCTCACTTTCTTCATCTGTAACTCAAGGGTGGTAAAACTACTTCACAGAGGCTGGGCGCAGTGGCTTACGCCTGTAATCCCAGGACTTTGGGAGGCTGAGGCGGGTGGACCATGAGGTTAGGAGATCAAGACAATCCTGGCTAACATGGTGAAATCCCGTCTCTACTAAAAATACAAAAATTAGCTGGGCACGGTGGCGGGTGCCTGCAGTCCCAGCTACTCAGGAGGCTGAGGCAGGAGAATTGCTTGAACCCGGGAAGTGGAGGTTGCAGTGAGCCGAGATCATGCAACTGCACTCCAGCCTGGGTGACAGAGTAAGACTCCGTCTCAAAAACAAAAAACAAAACAAAACTACTTCGCAGAATCGTTGGCAGGATGAAATAAGCTAATAGATGGGAGAGGCTTTGTGAGCTTGTGAGCTGTGGATTGGTAAATTACATGTGAGGTGTCACTTTTATTTTTATCCTGCTAGTTCAGTTCTGGCCATATAGGGTGGCCGAGTCAATTGGATGCTTTTTGAAGTACCCAAAGCTCTTCCTTTGGCTGAGCGCTTAAAGACCAGAGGCTCATTTGAATTCTGTCATAACTCATTTGCCTGTGGTCCACTTCCTTACCAAATGAAAAGGGCTGAATCCCCAATCCCTTCACCTCTGATTTCTGTCTCTCAGGTAAATCTTCTCTACGTATGCCTCCTTTACTTTTCTAAAGGTTTTACTTTTGGGTTCTTATTATGGGCCCGTGTTTTTCATTCCTTTTGTGTCATGTTGGGCTCTTCCAGCTTAAAAATCCTGTGGCCTGGCCTCTGCAAGAGTGTCTTAGCTCCTCTGAGGAGAACAAGGGGTCTAACCTGGAGTTCATGGGTCCCTAAGTGAAACAATGGACCTCTGAGGTTTTATAGAAATTTTGTGTGTATATATGTAAGTGAATCTGATGGAGGAGAGGGCCTATTGCTTTCATCATATTTCCAAAGCATGACCCATTACCACCAAAACCCTAAGATGCGGCTCCCTGAAAGATGCTATTCCAGGTCCTTCCTTGCACAGACCCTGGCAGCTAGCAGGAGGCCAGTAAATGTTTGAGCTGAACTATATTAAGGGGAAAGGTAAATATAAGAACGTTCTTATTTCCCTGGACTTGTGAGCAGTCATGCACACCCAACATGCTCAGCAGCACAGCATTCTGTTTCCATTTCTTCCCCTTAAACTTACCATCCCCAGGCCTAGTGCCACAGTTTTATCTTCAATCTCCAGATCATCCTCAATGCTAAGTGCCATGCCATCCGGGATGCCCAAATCCTGGAGAAGCAGCAGATCCAAAAAGAACTGGACACAGAGGAGAAGCGGTTGGATCAGATGATGGAAGTGGAGCGGCAGAAATCCATTCAAAGGCAGGAGGAACTGGACAGGAAGAGGCGGGAGGAAAGAATTCGGTAAAGATGTGGTTTCTGCATCTCTCTCTCTAAGCTATTTCTATGTATCTTTAGGTCCATGAAGCCCAGCAAAGAGGGAAGAGATAAACGATCATTTCTGTCATCTACTTATTATCTGATAACTTTATGAAGTGATACATAGAATCATAGAACTTTTTTTTTTTTGAAAGGGAGTCTCACTCTGTTGCCCAGGCTGGAGTGCAGTGGCATGATCTCAGCTCACTGTAACCTCCACCTCCTGGGTTGAAGCAATCCTTCTGCCTCAGCCTCTCAAGTAGCTGGGATGACAGGCACGCACAACCACACCGGCTAATTTTTGAATTTAGCAGAGACGGGGTTTCACCATGTTGGCCAGACTGGTCTTAAACTTCTGACCTCAGGTGATCCGTCGGCCTCAGCCTCCAAAGTGCCGGGATTACAGGCATGAGCAACTGTGCCTGACCCGAATCACAGAACTTTTAAAAGCTTATTTCCATTTCCTCGGAGGCACTTCACCATCTGGCTGCGATCAATCTCGTTTCTCACTCCTATCTGCCATGTGCTCTGTGCTTTCTCCTAGGCCTCAAACATGCCAGGCCTGGTCACAAGTTTTGATTCTTTGTTGTTCTCTCTTTTTTTGAACATCCTTCTCTTTCCTTTTCCTCCTGGAAAATGCTCTCTACTTCCTTTCATATACAGTGTTGCTGTCGCCTCCCTCATGTCACCAGGTAGGCTTCGTGGCTCCCTTCTCTTTCCCGTCACTCTGTGTTTAGACTCCAGCTCCCCACTCTTGTGCTGTGGCTCTCTGACCCTCCTAGATGCTATGCTCCTTGGGGACAAGTCCTATCATATCCATTTCTGTAGCTTCTGAGCCTAGCAGAGTGTTAGGCCTGTAGTAGGTGCTTAATTCATGTTAGGATGAATGAATCCAGTCTCCCCTTCATTTTGGGCAGAGAAGGACAAGTCCCAGAGCAAGTAAATTATAGAATAATAGTGTACTAGATTTAGAACACCAACCATACCATATATGAATTACCTCTATAAATAATCCTTGTGCCACACCGAATGGCCGTTTTATCTCCCCAACTGTATTCTGTTCTCTGGACCCATTCATCTCTGTGCTGGGTATATTATACCTGCTACATTCACCTCTGCATTTCTGGTAGGCACCTGGTATACTATAGTAGGTTCTCAGTAAAAGGTTATTTAGTGGCTAAGTGGCTGTCCGTCTTCTGCACAAACAGCTCCAGCAAAGTCTCATTCGACAACTGTAATGATTTGTGCTGGTAATATATTGAGCCCAAACCTGTTTTCATGGAAGCCTTTTACTCTTTACTCCTGTTTATTTCATCTGGAGTCATGAAGCCATTCAAGCACTCCATCTGAATGTGACTCTCATACTCTTTCCTCTTGATTCTTATCCTAATCTGTGTCTCCTGTCATTCTTCCAGCCTTTACTCATATGTCAAGGGGTCTATGCTTCCAGGTTTATTGACATCCCACTAACACATAGGGAATCACTGGCAAACCTCTTGTAGACCCTGGTTTTTTTTTTTTTTTTTTTTTCCTGTTCGGCTAGCTTCCTACGGTTGCTCTGGGAAGACTTGGGAGGTGGTAGGACTTCAGAAACTCTTTATATACTGGAAGGTAGAATGTGCTTTATCAAGTGGGGTGCCCTCTTGGGCAAAAAAATAAAGAAGGAGAATCTCAGGAAGAGTGAGCCTTAGAACGAGGAGCTCAGGAGAAAGAAGGCTGACCCTTGAGGTCCTTCTTGGAGGAAGGACTTTGGTCTGGGCTCATGAAGCATATCGATGTTTAGGGGGCACTTGTCAAATTGTTTCTGTGACATCACCCATCTTGGGAGTTGTTTGGGTGGAGGTTGGACCCTGGGAGACGTGGACCCTGGGTGTCTAAGACCTGGTGGTTCTGTTCTCTCCTAGAGGAAGGCGGCAAATTGTGGAACAGATGGAAAAGAACCAGGAGGAGCGATCGCTGCTTGCTGAGCAGCGGGAGCAGGAGAAGGAGCAGATGCTGGAGTATATGGAGCAGCTCCAAGAGGAGGATCTAAAGGTAACAGGCCAGACAGACGATGCCACGTTTCACCAGCAGCAGCAGCATCAAAACCCTTCAGGACTCTGGGCTTTCAGGGTGTGACTGATTTTTCTGTCACATCATCACCTTCTACTTTTTATTGCCATGTTAAATATTTATTTCACCACGGTGTCATGCTGGGGGATGAGCAGTGATTTGGATAGATATTGTCCCTTCCTTCCAGGGACTTGGGGTCCAAGACTGACGTATCATTGTGAATAGGCACATAAAGGATATATATGGCTACATGCTTTGCACAAGTAAACATAGGGATGTTTTATAGTCTTCCTTCAATCATCTAGGGATATTACACACTTTATGATAAACAGTAGCAATATTTTAGTTCCAGGCTCCCTGCTGTTACTTCACTCAAAGTACATAGCATCCCATTGTCATTAATTGTGTTGTGAAGTCAAATCTTTTCTTCCTGTTAGTCCAAATAAAATTGGTAGGCATATCTATTGCAAAAGAAATGATGACATACCTGCCCAAACTAAGAAGATTTAAAAAGTCCTTTTCTATGTGCCTTCTCTGGGCTGTAGCAATGTATAAAACTCTTTAGCACAGTGAGGGACATGGCAGGCACTTGGAAAATTTATTTTTTTCCTTCAGTTTTTTATTTTGAAATTTTTTTGCACACACAGAAAAGTTGAAAAACTTGTATCACACCCATAAACTCTTCATCTAGATTTAATGATTATTAATCATTTGCCTTACTTGCTTATTTCTTTCTAGGTGTATATACGTATTTTTTACTGTTAAACTACTTGAAAGTAAGTTGCAGATATCTTGACACTCTGCCACTAAATGCTTCAGCCTGCAACTCTGAAGAACAAGGACACTCTTTTACATGTCACCAATACCATTATCACCTCCTCCATCAAAAACTCGAATTCAGTGATTCCATAATACTGTCGAATATTTAATCCACACTCACATTCCCCAATTGTTCCAAATATGTCTTTCTGGCTTTCTTGTTTCCAAACTAGACATTAATCAAGGTTTGCACATTGCATTCAGTTGTATTTCTGTAGTTTGTTTTCATCTAGAAGAGTTCCCCCATTCATTCATTCATTCATTCATTCATTCATTTCTCCATTCTTTTTATAACACTGATATTTTGAAGCAGCTAGGCCAGTTGCCTTTAATAATATCTCACATTCTGAATTTGTATGATTGCCTCCTCATGGTGCCATTTAACTTGTGGGACACGTATTCTTTTATGGTTCTCCTCCTTCCCCGTGTTTATGAATTGTCAAGTTGTCATCAGCCAGTGCATCTAATGGTGGTGAGTGACAGTGGCCATGAAGAGTCCTGCAGGTGGGCAGACGTGTAATTATGAAGCCTTCTCACCACACCTGCAGTGTGAGGATCTGCTAGAGAAGTAGAATGAAGATCGCCTTGGTAGTTAGGGAAACTGAAGGGGCAGGTAGCCCTGTGAGCTGCATGAGGAGAACAGCAGGGTAAAGACAATGAGAGACCTGGCCAAGTTACTTTATTTCCTGGCTCAGGGGAGAGAGAGTGGGAAAGGACCAAGAAGGAAAGGCATGGGGCACATAAGCAGGGTAGTGGGTGAGAAGTGAAGATGGGAAAATCCAACTGGATGTGGGGAGTGGGAATGGGTCAGCTCACTGAGGAAGTTCTAGGAGTCCATGAGTCAGCACTGATGTTGTGTCATTATCGTTTTAATGTCCTTCTAACAGGCACTCCCGGAGTCTCCAGGGAGTATTATTAGGCAATTTTAAGGTAGAAATCTGTGCCTTCCCGGCTTTAGACCTACTGTATCATCTCCTGGTGGTACGAGGGGTAGCGTTTCCCACCTTGCTAGCGAAGTGGAGGAGAGTGAAGGGAATTAGTTTATCTGGGGTTGCTTTGGGATGGCTTCAAAAGAAATCGGGAAAGTCTTTTGGTGTCTTAGAAATGAAATGAATCAACAAAAACAATCCAAAAAATAAATAAATAGGGAAATAAGTAAATAAATACATGATTGCGTGTGTGTCAAACGTCAGAAATCAACAGCATCTTTAGCTTCGATGGCCAGTGAGATTAAATGATGTCTGTGATACAAACGGCAGGCCTAACGTCAGTGAGAAGCAGTTAGAAAGGAAAGAAGAAAGGGAGAAGGGGGAAAAGGAGCGTGGAGTTGGAGGGGCAGAAGGGGAAAAGTGGAGTGAGCAAAGAAGTGAGCATGTTGAGAGAGAGGGAACGTCTGTGACTCATGAACCACGAGGACCTCAGAGGCAGTCATCACACGACTCTGGTTCAGAAGGCTTCCTGAAGGGAGGAGCCCTGAACTGGGCAGTGAGCCAAGCTGGCAGAGAGCGGGCACTAGAGAAAGACCCGCAGGGAGAGTTACCTTGGTCGGATGAATCAAGGCAGCAGCTGGGCTGAGGAAGAGCTAGAAGGCCAGGGAGGGATTTAGTCTTTGGAGAAATGGATAGAGCTGGAAACAGTGTGGGAGGTAGCGTGAGTTAACCATAGAAAAACTTAAAGCGAGGAGCCTGAGATTGATTGGAGGTGACTGGGGGGGGCAGCTGTTCCCCTAATTCCAATGCCCCTTTGCACCTGAGAATGCGCTTGGCTCAGAAGTGGTCTGATCATTGAGAGCTGTTGAAGGCTCAGGGCTGGGAAAGGGAGGGGGATCCTTCCTTAAAAAGGACCTTGTTCACATTGGCACTCTGATCTCCATCACATGTTTCTCTGTGTCTAAGAACTTTTTTTTCCTCTCTCTCACATGCCACTCACTTTGTTCCCACCTTCCTTGCCTCATTTAGCAATAGTTTATTGAATATTTGGTATCTTCCTTGCATTGGACTACACGTCGTTGGGGAAGAGAGGATATGTGACACGATGCCCCTTGTCCTGTAGCTGGGGCAGAGCAACACATATGAAATGAGTGGGGACCTGCAAGGCAGCATATGATCACCTTGCAAGAGGTGTGGAACCATCTTAAGTGCAGAGGGAATTCAGAAATGGAGAGAGAAATGAAAGTTGAGGCAATCAAGCAGGATTTCCAGAGCAGGTTGAAATTTTAATTCACGCAGAACATGTTTCAGGATTTTAGCCCTGGACATTATTATCTGTGTGGCTGATGGGCAAGTCATGTCACTGCTAGGCCTTAGTTTCTTTTTTTTTTTTTTTTTTTTTTTAGGACGGGGTTTTTTTCTTTTTACCCAGGCTGGAGGGCAATGGCACGATCTCGGCTCC